>NC_080670.1:71822990-72087601 GCF_030247195.1 Topomyia yanbarensis
TCCTGGCTAATCCCTCCCATACATGGCAACGAGTTCACGTCGATTATGCTGGACCCATAAATGGTGACTACTATTTACTTGTGGTGGACTCGCACTTGAAATGGCCAGAGATTATCCAAACGCGCCACATCACCAGTACGGCTACTATCAAAATGCTGCGCAGTCTCTTCGCCCGTATGGGTATGCCAGAAACATTGGTGTCGGACAACTGTGCCCAATTCACGAGTGCAGAGTTTACGGAATTTTGCATTGCAAATGGTATTGAACACATTACTAATGCGCCATTTCACCCTCAATCGAATGGTCAGGCAGAAGGTTTCGTAGACACGTTCAAGCGTACGGTTAAAAAAATAGAGAGGGAAGAGGTTCAATGGAAGAAGCATTGAATACGTTTCTGTTGACACTCCAAATCGGTCAGCACCAGACGGACTATCCCCTTCAGAAATAATGTTTAATCGTCGAATTCGGACGTGCCTTGACCTACTGCGTCCGCCACTACAACGCCCGTCAGAACCAACAGAGCAGACACCGCAAACAAGGTCATTCAAACAAAACGATACTGTGTATGCAAAAATTTATTGCAAAAATGTTTGGAGCTAGATTGCCGGTACCATTGTCGAAAAGCTGGGTAACGTAATGTACAACGTTTTGCTTCAGAACCATCGTCCTAGTTCGATCACATATAAATCAACTCAGGACCCGATATTGCAACAACTGGAACTGAGCTGGGAACACGGTCTTAGTCAATACGCCCGTGTCGCTTTCTTACTGGGCTCCTCTGTGACAGCTGGGTTGTCACTGCAACGGATGCCACGTCAGCACTTTTAGCGACACACCACTTGTGTCAGTCATCAATAGTAGTACTCGTGTTTTATCTCGATTAATAAATCTTTTATATTGTTTAAGTCGCGTTGAATTTAATATATGGTGACGTCCCTACGGCCATGCTCGGAGTGCACGCGTCTTAACACATATGTATATGAAAAAATCATTGTTCATTGTTCATTCTTTTCTACCAATAACACAATATTTTACGATTTTAATATCAACAACTGAGAAAATTCTAATATTCTGTCAAAATTCTGAGGGTCCACTACGGAGTTAATCTATATTAAATGGCTACATATTATTAACCCCTAACACATTTTTATAATTGTTTCACGGTATGAGAATTGAACGCTTGTTAGTATGTGTTGGAAAATGTGTTCAGATTTGCCATCGGATTATCCATATAAAACCTTTTCAAAACTCTAAAAGAAGAAAATCAGTCGATTTATTGGATCATCACGATTCAAATGATGCAAAATAACTGCTGGAAAAACTATCGGCTTAGTAGAATGGTACTTTTGAAAAACGGTTGTGATTTTTTGCCACACTACCACAACGTGCTGGGGTACGCAACACAACTGCGCAATGAAAAAACCACAGCCACTTTTTCAAAAGCACCATTCAGCTAAGCCGATCGTTTTTCCAGCCGCTATTTAGCATGATTTGAATCATGATGATCTAATAAATCGACAGATTTTCTTCTTTTAGAGCTTTGAAAAGGTTTTATATGGATGATTCGGTGGCAAAATTGAACACATTTTTGTTACGCGTACTACCAAGCGTTCAATTCTACCACATGCTCAAAAAAGGTAACTTGAGCCTTAACAGCAATTACTAACATAATAAAACTATTAAACAATCGACCAAACTTCAGAGGAATCTCTTTATTGAATATTTGGCAACCAGGCACGTAGCCAGAGGGGGGTGCTAGGGGGCTAAAGACCCTCCCGAAATTTTTCAAAAATAACTTTTAACAAAATTTGTTGCTCATTTTGTTTGAACAAATTATTTGGAAAAAGTTGAAGAAGGCTATTTCTAACCACCAAAGGCAATGGTCACGAAATTCAGTGTGCTTTATACTTTTACTCGAGCCAGTGCGAAGCGAACGACAAAATTAGGAACTTTTATTTGGTGTGCCTTGTCTGAAGAATAAAAGAAACTGTTACTGTAATTGTTGCTATAGTAATCTGTGGAGATCAGTGAATAGCAGAGATTAAAAGTGGTGCTCCAACCAAATACAGTGATTATAAAATTATTGATGATTCGCATAGAACCAAGCATTCATAATGTGGAACATTTCCTGAAGGTGTAAATGGAGGTTAGACTTTCGGAAGCCGCCTTTATCGAGTTCTACCATGTTAGCCGCCTTTATCGAGTTCTACCATCGCGCTGGCATTTAGCGTTCAATAAATTAGCGCAGACGAAACCATTGATTTCGAACAATTTAAAACACATGGTGTGTGTGACAATGCTATAATTAAGATCCTCCTATATATGGACGATGGGAAAATAAATGTTTCGCTACAAGATCGGATACCGCTTACTCGCAGATTAATGTCACATTTGGGAGAAATGGAATCCATTCGGAAGGGCAATTATTGAGGGCGAGAAGCAAGGAAGAAATCAGATATTCGCGAACATAAAAGCAGCAACTACGATGATGGCACGGAAATGTACAATAGAGAGATAGAAATGAACAACTTCCCCCCCCCCCCCCAAGACAGTTGGTGAGGAAAAAAAATATTTCCTCGCCTCGTAAACAGGTTTCCACGTGCAATGGCTAAGCGCTTGCGCGAGATCTGCCGGACAACCATTTAAACTCGTTATATTCTTTTTATTGTTTACATAAGTATATATATATATATATATATATATATATATATATATATATATATATATATATATATATATATATATATGTATGTATATATATATATATATATATATATATATATATATATATATATATATATATATATATATATATATATATATATATATATATATATATATATATATATAATATATATATATATATATATATATATATATATATATATATATATATATATATATATATATATATATATATATATATATATAATATATATATATATATATATATATATATATATATATATATTTCCGTGCCATCATCGTAGTTGCTGCTTTTATGTTCGCGAATATCTGATTTCTTCCTTGCTTCTCGCCCTCAATAATTGCCCTTCCGAATGGATTCAATTTCTCCCAAATGTGACATTAATCTGCTAGTAAGCGGTATCCGATCTTGTAGCGAAACATTGATTTTCTCATCGTCCATATATAGGAGGATCTTAATTATAGCATTGTCACACACAACCATGTGTTTTAAATTGTTCGAAATCAATGGTTTCGTCTGCGCTAATTTATTGAACGCTAAATGCCTGACATGGTAGAACTCGATAAAGGCGGCTTCCGAAAGTCTAACCACCATTTACACCTTCAGGAAATGTTCCACATTATGAATGCTCGGTTCTATGCGAATCATCAATAATTTTATAATCACTGTATCACTGTATCTCCACAGATTACTATAGCAACAATTACAGTAACAGTTTCTTTTATTCTTCAGACAAGGCACACAATATAAAAGTTCCTAATTTTGTCGTTCGCTTCGCACTGGCTCGAGTAAAAGCATAAAGCACACTGAATTTCGTGACCATTGCCTTTGGTGGTTAGAAATAGCCTTCTTCAACTTTTTCCAAATAATTTGTGTAAACAAAATGAGCAACAAATTTTGTTAAAAGTTATTTTTGAAAAATTTCGGGAGGGTCTTTAGCCCCCTAGCCCCCCCCCCCCTCTGGCTACGTGCCTGGTTGCCAAATATTCAATAAAGAGATTCCTCTGAAGTTTGGTCGATTGTTTAATAGTTTTATTATGTTAGTAATTGTTGTTAAGGCTCAAGTTACCTTTTTTGAGCATGTGGTAGAATTGAACGCTTGGTAATACGCGTAGCAAAATGTGTTCAATTTTGCCACCGAATCATCCATATAAAACGATCGGCTTAGCTGAATGGTGCTTTTGAAAAAGTGGCTGTGGTTTTTTCATTGCGCAGTTGTGTTGCGTACCCCAGCACGTTGTGGTAGTGTGGCAAAAAATTACAACCGTTTTTTCAAAAGTACCATTCAACTAAGCCGATAGTTTTTCCAGCAGTTATTTTGCATCATTTGAATCGTGATGATCCAATAAATCGACTGATTTTCTTCTTTTAGAGTTTTGAAAAGGTTTTATATGGATAATCCGATGGCAAATCTGAACACATTTTTCCAACACATACTATCAAGCGTTCAATTCTCATACCGTGAAACAATTATAAAAATGTGTTAGGGGTTAATAATATGTAGCCATTTAATATAGATTAACTCCGTAGTGGACCCTCAGAATTTTGACAGAATATTAGAATTTTCTCAGTTGTTGATATTAAAATCGTAAAATATTGTGTTATTAGTAGAAAAGAATGAACAATGAACAATGATTTTTTCATATACATATGTGTTAAGACGCGTGCACTCCGAGCATGGCCGTAGGGACGTCACCATATATTAAATTCAACGCGACTTAAACAATATAAAAGATTTATTAATCGAGATAAAACACGAGTACTACTATTGATGACTGACACAAGTGGTGTGTCGCTAAAAGTGCTGACGTGGCATCCGTTGCAGTGACAACCCAGCTGTCACAGAGGAGCCCAGTAAGAAAGCGACACGGGCGTATTGACTAAGACCGTGTTCCCAGCTCAGTTCCAGTTGTTGCAATATCTCCCCTTAATAACGCTCGTACAGATTGAGCCGTATAAGTGCCCTTCTAACACGGGAAGAGCGCCTAGGCAACGTAGCTGCTGGTGTGCTGGTATTCGCTGATTCGAAGCTGGTAGACGTTGAAGATGTAGACGATGGCGATGTGTTTAAGTTGACAGCCGGAATGCGATATGCCACCTTAGACGGGGACAATGATGGTTCCTGTTGAGCGACCCATACTACCGGTGGATCTGCAGACTGTGAAGTTCTGGTAGGTGATGTTGACGATGACCCAGGCAGATCCCAGGCGTCGAGCAGGACGTTCAATGGCAACGGCCTGTGCGCGGCTGACTGACTACATCCTTCTGTACTACCCGCACTGGTGGGAGATCGGGTCCTGAGTTGATTTATATGTGATCGTACTCGACGATGGTTCTGAAGCAAAACGTTGTACATTACGTTACCCAGCTTTTCGACAATGGTACCGGCAATCCAGCTCCAAACATTTTTGCAATAAATTTTTGCATACACAGTATCGTTTTGTTTGAATAACCTTGTTTGCGGTGTCTGCTCTGTTGGTTCTGACGGGCGTTGTAGTGGCGGACGCAGTAGGTCAAGGCACGTCCGAATTCGACGATTAAACATTATCTCTGAAGGGGATAGTCCGTCTGGTGCTGACCGATTTGGAGTGTCAACAGAAACGTATTCAATGCTTCTTCCATTGAACCTCTTCCCTCTCTATTTTTTTAACCGTACGCTTGAACGTGTCTACGAAACGTTCTGCCTGACCATTCGATTGAGGGTGAAATGGCGCATTAGTAATGTGTTCAATACCATTTGCAATGCAAAATTCCGTAAACTCTGCACTCGTGAATTGGGCACAGTTGTCCGACACCAATGTTTCTGGCATACCCATACGGGCGAAGAGACTGCGCAGCATTTTGATAGTAGCCGTACTGGTGATGTGGCGCGTTTGGATAATCTCTGGCCATTTCAAGTGCGAGTCCACCACAAGTAAATAGTAGTCACCATTTATGGGTCCAGCATAATCGACGTGAACTCGTTGCCATGTATGGGAGGGATTAGGCCAGGCAATTGGTGGCACGTGTGCTGGTGATTTAGCAGCTGATGCACAGTGGGAACACTTTTTTACAAAATCTGCGATCTCGCCATCAAGGGTCGGCCAATAAACGTAGCTGCGCGAAATTGCCTTCATTCGCTGAATGCCTGGATGGCCTTGATGTAATTGGTCGAGACATCGCTTGCGCAGCTGATGTGGAATGACAAGCCGCTCTCCGAAAAGGATACACCCCTGTACAGTCGTAAGAGATTCGCGCCGGTTGAAGAACCTTACCAACTCGCGATCTGCATCTGAGGGCAATATTTTTGGCCATCCTTCTTGGACGAAACGGAAAACCTTCCTTAGAACAGGGTCCGTTCGAGTATCTTGCTGGACATCTCTAGAACAGAGCGCAAAAACTGTGAGCGATTCAAATGCTACTGACCTGACATAATCTTCAAGCGAAATAACTGCGATCACATAATTTTCTTCCGGATTAACGTGGCGGTTGATAAGTCGAGATAAAATGTCGGCATTGTCAAACTTGTCTGTAGCCACGTACTCGATGGTAAAATCGTACATTAGCAGCGTTAGTGCCCAGCGCTGGAGACGATTGGCTGTGTAGACCGGGATTCCTTTTTTGAACCGAAAATTCAGAGTAATGGTGCATGGTCTGTTTGGAGTCGAAACCGGCGACCAAAAATCATGCGATGAAACTTCGTGACTGCGAATATTATGGCTAGTCCTTCACGATCAGGTTGGCTGTAATTGCGCTCCGCCGGTGCCAATGCTCTGGATGCGTGTTGGACGACCTTCAATGATCCGTCCGGAAATCGGTGGCAAATTGTCACTCCTAGGCCAACTGACGATGCATCGGCTGACACAATGACTTCTAACTTTGGGTTATAGTGGGTCAGGAGAAGATCCGATGATAGAATCTGCTTGAATTTATTAAAAGCAGTCTGACACTCCGCGGTCCAATTAAAGTTGGCTTCTGACTTCAGCAATTCATCCAGAGGGTATCGAAGTGCTTGCATATTCGGAACGAACTTTCCATAAAAAATTATGGCTCCAAGGAAAGAACGAACTTCAGATACATTCGTCGGTGCAGGCATGAGCTTGATAGCTTCTGTTTTTGACGGGTCAGAGCGGATTCCGTGCTGATCGAACAATTGGCTCAGATATTTTATCTGAGAACGCCCGAACAAACATTTTTCCAACCGAACTGTAAATCCAAACTCCTGAAGGCGTTGGAACAATGCCTGCAGATTCCGCCAATGCTCTTCTTTATTTTCTCCGCCTACAATGATGTCATCGATGTAACCACACGTGTGCTTGAGACCTGCTAACATGGTGTCCACAAGCTGTTGGAATGCTCCTGGTGCAGCTTTCACGTCGGACGCAAGACGATTTACTTTGTAGATGCCCCGATGAGTATTGATGGAAAGAAGCATGCTAGTTGTCTCATCGACGCCAACCTGAAGATATGATTCCGACCTGTCGATGATGCTGAACACTTTACAGTTGGTAAGCTTGACGAAAATGTCCTGCGGCAACGGTATCGGGTATTGATGCGGCTGGAGTGCGTCGTTCAGTCCTGTAGTATAGTCGCCGCAAATCCGAATACTACCATTAGCCTTCCGGACAACCACGATTGGAGCGGCCCAGTCTGAGTAGTCGACTGGTGTGATGATGCTCATACGTTCAAGTCGGTCCAGTTCTTCGTCGACGGTTTGATATGTTGCCACTGGACGTTTTGGTCGGAACACAGCTTTCTGACCTGGCTTCAGGTAGAGCTTCACCGTTGCTTTTGTACACCGTCCCAAAGTTGTACTGACTTGAGGGAAATCAGCTTTGAGTTTGTCAACCATAGTGTTGGAATTGTTGATTTGGTTGCAAAGCACTTTTATCGGAATCGAATCGAGTTGGAAAGTTTCGATTAAATCTAGTCCCAGGATGTGACGACTTTTCGCAGCCACGAAAATTATACCCCAATGAGTTACGCCGTTGATACTAATCGTAGTACATACTGATAGTTAAACTTGAACATACTGATAGTTAAACTTGAACATGCTGATAGTTAAACTTGAAAGATACTTATAGCCTATATGCTCCTGAATTGGTAGTAATGCATGTTGTTTTTTGATCTGGTTTACTGCAGAAATATTTATCAACAGACAGAGCATATTTTTAACTAACCGAACACATCAACATGATCAAAACACAACATATTGCCCATCCTATGAATTTTAAGACTCTTGCGCGTGAAATTTTTGACAGCTAGTTTTCCTCGCTCACTAATACTCATGCAGAATTTTGACAACAATATATGTCGGAACTATGGATCTTAAAATCCCGTACCGCAATCAGCAGCCAACAACCAAGTAATCCTTCCGGCTTTCACTTTGTTGGTGATCAACATTTTCTGCTTTGCTGATGTCCATCTCGGTGTTGGACAATCTTAAGCTGTATTAAATCATTTCAGTTGACAACGCAGCATCAAGAGAGTCATCGTCACGCAAAAGATCGTCCCGAGAATAGTTGATTCTTTTTAAACATTCTTCAACTTCCGGATACGAATCCGGAGGTTGTAAATCGTCCATAATAATTTGTTGTTTCAATCCATGTTTACCGAGGCTGGAAACGATTCTGTAATAACATAGTATCACATAGTTTAGACTATTGTTATAAAATTTTGAAAAGTATTTACCTAATCTAGCAGCAGCAAATCGCAACCACAAAACAAAACGAATTGTCAGATAGGGTACGAGAATACAGAACGCATATGTATATGTGTAGTGAGGGAAATGCACTGTGCAAATATTTTCAACGCAGGAGTCTTGTTAGGTGCAAAATGCGCAATATATTTCTTTTAATTTCCTTGCATTTTAACCCTGCCTACTGTGATTGGGTGCTCTAGACTGTGAATAAACAGAAGTTAGTTTTATGTTATTAGGGAATCCCATAGAATACAGAATGAATATTATATGATTAAATATGACATTGAATGAGCAATTTACGTGGCTTGCAACTCTTATCAAAACGGTGACGGAAAATGAAAACAATATTTCTCATACAATTTTCGGTTAGCAACCAAACCAATTGTTTAATAGGTAATGTATTTGAACTGTAATATTGAATTAAAGACTTGCATCGTGCAGAATTTAAAATTCCCTTTGCTAGGCTTAATGTAATGACAATAATTTTCAAAACTGACTGTCATCTAGAGGCTTCAGTCAAACTGAGTGAACAAAAGAGCGAAAAGACTGAACATTTTTTTCGCAAAGGCACTCGCGTAGTATGACTGACACAATATGGTGCTATCACAGTGTGAGAACTTATACGGAAAGAGAGTCGAATATGAGTACTTGCGACCGTGTAGGAAGGTTTTCTGTTTACGGTTACCGAATGCAGCACTGCCCCAGTGCAACGTTCTAGGGTGGAAAACGCAAGTGCAACGTTCTAGGGTTAAAAGTCGGCTAAAAAAATATTTTGTGATAATCGGATATATTTTTTTCTTCAATCTACGATTTTAATATTGAAGTTTCTGTTATTCGACTCTTACGAAGGAGAGTTCCAGTCCGTTTTTAGGCTTGAAATTTATATCCGGATTTTATGTTCTAACATATTTGAAACGGGTTGTATAAAGCATGATCTGTCCTTGCGACTCTTATTTTCGGTCGCTCAAATGTACCTCATGACATCTTAGGAACCGCGCGAAAACGATCATTAGACATTTACCGACCTAGGACCCTAACCATAATTCAATTTAGAGTTCATAGTAAGAGTAGGAAAAGGTGGTCAAGCCAGTTTGGTTTTGGCAGGGTACGGTTGTCGTTAGTGATAATAGAACATGCTATAAATCTTTGGCGTTTTTGTATGTTTGGGTTTGTTTCGAAATCCTTATGGAATGAACTAAATATCCTTGAATTACAATTACAGATTATGCTGTATAATTTTAGATTATTAGTTGCCATACAATGAATTAATGTTCTTAGTGGTCAGTTGGATTGTAGCACTAGTCCCGTAGTTGTCCTGTATACTAAAAATCGGTTGCGAACTCTGTTGAAACAGAAGGTCAAGTTCCAAGGCTTTGCTTTGTTTTTACAATAAATCAATGGTTCATTTGATCATCTGACATTGTAGCGGAGCCTTTGGTAAATGGCTGAAGTTTATTACAAATAAAACGGTACTAAAACTAGTAGCAACATTTACAAGTCCACTAATATAATAAATCATTGATCACATTGAAGGAAAGGTCGAAGATTACCACCAATCAATTTGATATTTTTGGAATGGCGAATTTACGAATTTAGATTACTGGTGACCTATTGACATCATTGGCCATCTGGAAATGTTCCGGAGTCTCTGGACAAAGGGTGTAACCCGTCAGGAAAACAATTTAGCACTGGGTGGAAATATTCCATTTTTGTGTAGTGCAGTGGCTTAACCTTTTTCGTTCCATGTACCCCTTTCCGAATATTGATCCCAAAGATGTACTCCTTTCTAAAAATTGTTTACCATCATTACTCTGTCAGAAAGAAATTATTTTCAATTGGACGAAAATCAAAATTTTACAATCAGAAACCTGTTCCTGAGCACTCTCAGTAAGTATTTCAATTCTTGGCACACTGAAACAATATATGAAGATACATCCTACGGGACCGTAAGGATAACAAGCTAAAATTTGTCCCGCACAATTCACCCCCTACAATTGTCTAATTAAAAAGGTAAAGAAGACTAAATAGAAACAAAAAAACAATGAAATGACAAGAATTAATTTCCTCAAACAAAATAAAAACTGTTTTACCGTTGCTTAATTTCCCAAATATAGAACAATAAATAATTATTATGGGTCATCACTGAAACACAGTCGTTACTCTGCATTCTTCAAATTTGTCCATTGCAATTATTATTTCATGCGAAGTCGTAGTATGCGACATCGACAACTTTTCTATTTCGTTCTTCAACAACTGTAAAAATAGTTCAACCTTTCATTTATTATCTTGCATTTGGCAAGCAAGGTGTGCACTATTGGAGCTTTAGTTGAAAAAAACATTGATATGGTTGCGAGAATTGCATTTTGTGCAATGTGTTCAACAGATGTCGCTAGTACATCGTGGGCGATTATTTTTTTAGAATTTTCTTCAAGCTGTAACGTCTGTTTGTATGTGCTGCGAAGTCTGATACGATAGAAACCGAAAATTTGGGAAAGGAATTGTACTGCCAAGAATTTTTTTTGTTACATAGGTGTCAATATTCGTCACGCCGACACATGCCGGCGCGCCGCCGCCGATAGGGTCTAACGGCGTGACGCCGCCGCCGCCGGCCAAATATGTCGCTTACGCCGCCGCCGATTCAAAATTTATCGGCGCACACCTCCTGTACCGTAGCTACGCGGCGGTGAAGTTTTTTGGTGTTGGTTGTTTTGGTCGTGTGAGGAGGGCGGCCATCGAAAAGGGTAGATAGTGACAAACCATGGCAACAAACAGACGTTCCAAAATTTAATTTTTTTCGGGAGTTTCCCGCCAAGTTCAACCAGTGAGGTGAAGTGCACGTATGGGGCAGATAAAATCTTTGTCGCAAAGTGGCGGCCGTGGTTCGGGCACTTGTGTGTGTGGTGTTGGCTCGCCATAGAGATAAAGCTAACCGCAAACGAGCGCTCTCGGTTCCCTGGATAAACAATAAGAAGCGAACACCAAACGTTCTCACTGTGGAGTCGAACGAGCCTAGCTCTCAGTTAATCGCCAAGAAGAATGAAGCAGGGCGGACAAAGTTTCTCCCTGGGACCGCAATGACTTCCGGGATCGTTTACGGCGAGTAAACGGTTCGGTGATTTATCACCACCGTCGCTAAAGAGGTTCCAACAAAGGAGTAAAGCTCACATCCCTAGCTAATTGTACCACTGCCGAAACAGCCAGCGAAAATCGGGAGAACTCGGTCGTTGTAGTCCCAGTCGCTCGGACGAAGCCGTCGCCTGCCTGTCAGCACCAGCAGTAGCGGATCAGTAGTGACGGCGAACAGCCACTAGGACTAAGGAGAGTTGGAAGAAATATACGCGCTAAAAGTAATAATTTATCGTTTGTTTACTTTTTTTGTTTGTTGTGTTACGAAAATTCGAAATTCTGATAGAAGCACTTAGGCCGCCCTGACAAATAGAGTCGTCCGGGCAAACAAGAACCCAAGTAGTGGGGAAACCCGCTACTTACAAGGGATGAAATCAACGATAAAAAAATTGTTGTTAAATGGCCATTGCGAGCCTTCGATAGAACATGAAGTGGCAGCACTGGCGAATCGCTCGGACGTATTGTTGTTTACGTTCAATATTTTTCGAAGTTTTCCAGTGATATACAGTATACTCAAAGGAAAATGAAGTCAATCGTTCAGTAGATGGTTTTGACGTAGGACTTACGTCTTTCTTTACTATACCGGGTGTCATTTCAAAATTTTCAAAACGGATGCGTTACGTACACTTTGAACCTTAATAACTTTTCTCCTACTAAAGGAATTACTAATATTGTTTCATAAATCGAAAGGAAAACGTTCAACGCTTGCTATTGATACCTTGTTTGCTATGTAAAACTTGTTTAAAAAGTTCAAAAACTACTTTTAATGCGAATCAACATTAATGCTAGAACCTATAGATATGGGTGTCACAGTTTTACTTAAAGCCAGACGTGTGTAAGCCACAGAGCAGAACGCACGTACGTGTGCTGCTCAACGAGAAGCTGCATTTTGACCACCAACCAAATCATAGCTACTGCCTTATCGCTGCCAACCAAGAACTGTCGTCGCCCTGCGTGAAATTCATCGCTCTCAGAAGTGGACAGAGTTACTAATTCGCAAGCTGCTCTTCCAGTGCCTGGTCTGTGAGATTGCACAGCATTTCAAAACCGATCCACTCTTCCGGAGCTCAGCCGTAATGGCCCTCTAAGAAGCCAGCGCACAGTGGTTTAAAACGCGAAAAACGTGATCGTTTTGAATAACTTCGAAATGGTTTGTTATAGCGATATACTATCTTCGGAAGAATTTATGACAATGAGACGCTCCATCTTTATAAGTCAAAGGTTTGATGATTAATCCTCCTATAAGCGAGATTCAAAATTTATTTCTCATATAATTAGAGATAGCAAATTGGTGTATTCTGCAAAGTTGTAGTAAATTCTTCTACAAGAAACTTTACTGAAGGTGGTAATAGTCTATCTTTAATAGTCTTTGAGATATAGAGCATTATTAGAGGAAATACCGAAAAAATCAATTTTTTCATTATAACTTCTTTCCAAGATTTTTTGGAAGTTCAAAATGTTCTACAAAACTATCACAATTGATGAAATACAAAATTTCGATGAAGGAAGCAACTTAATATGTTGAGCAGATTCTGAGATATTCACGATTTTTATTCGAAAAATGGCCTACTTTGCACTCAAATAATTCATGAACGGGCAAAAACGGCCAGATCACTCTATATGTATTTGAAAGTACAAGAAAGATGCTGCAAGATTCTGTATGAATCACTTGTATCCGGTTGTATCCATGGCTCTGGTAGCTGGATTTAAAGAATATCATTTATTATTCTAAAATATTGATACGAAACATATTCGGTAAAGCTGTTGAGATGAAGTGGTGGTACCTTCGGCAAAGTGTCGGGGGAATATTCTTCTTAGAAACATTGCCGAAGACACCAGTTTGCCATCTTTACTAGTTTCTTAGATACGGTTCAATATTTATGGAACGCCTACTAAAAGCGATTCATTCGGTAATTGCGCATGCTTTGATTACTTGTTTAGCACTGTCACTGTATAGCGTTACGTCAGTTGTTGTTTATTGGATCGAATGATTTGTATTTGCAGTAATCGCGATGGTGGACATTAAACAAATTTTTAAAAGGCTTTCTTTCATATAACAATGCAAATCAACTGTCAAGTCGTTCATAGCAAACGTAAACGGTTTGCTTATATTAATGTTCCAAGCCCTGGTACTACATTCTATTGTGGAACTTGACCTTCCGTGTTGACAAACTTTGCAACCGATTTCAGAGCTATTACACAGCCTACTTATACTTAAATATCGTTCCTTGTTAGGATTCGACTATATGGCTCATAAGACAACGCATTACTCTCTGTACACCGAACAATGCACTGTATCTAAAAACCAGTCAAGACAGAAAGCTGCTGTCTTCGACAATGTCTCTTGTGAGAACATTCCACATAGAATGCCGAACATAGTCCCACTTTATCTCTTCAGTTCACCGAATATGTAACGCTATACAGTGACAATGCTAAACAAGTAATCAAAGCATGCGCGGTTACCGAATGAATCGCTTTTAGTAGGCTTTCCATAAATATTGCACCGTATCTAAGAAACTAGTAAAGATGGCAAACTGGTGTCTTCGGCAATGTTTCTAAGAAGAATATTCCCCCGACACTTTGCCGAAGGTACCACCACTTCATCTCAACAGCTTTACCGAATATGTTTCGTATCAATATTTTAGAATAATAAATGATATTCTTTAAATCCAGCTACCAGAGCCATGGATACAACCGGATACAAGTGATTCATACAGAATCTTGCAGCATCTTTCTTGTACTTTCAAATACATATAGAGTGATCTGGCCGTTTTTGCCCGTTCATGAATTATTTGAGTGCAAAGTAGGCCATTTTTCGAATAAAAATCGTGAATATCTCAGAATCTGCTCAACATATTAAGTTGCTTCCTTCATCGAAATTTTGTATTTCATCAATTGTGATAGTTTTGTAGAACATTTTGAACTTCCAAAAAATCTTGGAAAGAAGTTATAATGAAAAAATTGATTTTTTCGGTATTTCCTCTAATAATGCTCTATATCTCAAAGACTATTAAAGATAGACTATTACCACCTTCAGTAAAGTTTCTTGTAGAAGAATTTACTACAACTTTGCAGAATACACCAATTAGCTATCTCTAATTATATGAGAAATAAATTTTGAATCTCACTTATAGGAGGATTAATCATCAAACTTTTTACTTGTAAAGATGGAGCGTCTCATTGTCATAAATTCCTCCGAAGATAGTATATCGCTATAACAAACCATTTCGAAGTTATTCAAAACGATCACGTTTTTCGCGTTTTGGACCACTGTGCAGCGAGGCCTGCCTGGTTAGTTTGTTGGAAGATACCAATCTGTGCGCTATCCATACCAAGCGAATAATCATCATGCCGAGCGGGAAACGGCGAAATAATATTCACAACAAACGGTTCTTATTAGGACCACAAAATCGTTCTCAGAAGAATTACAATTGAAATTTCCATTTCGTGCTTTGGAAAATAACTTCCCTCTTATCGGGTTAGTTATTTTCTATAATAATATCCGAAAAATGTACGATAAAACTAATAAACTGATCAATTGGACGGAAGCAAGAAAATACCTACAAAAATTTGAGTCAGAAAAGTGACATTGACGGAAAAATGCTTCGATCGTGTCTAAGTGTTTGGCAGCTGAAGTTGCCGATTTGTTTTCCAACGTCAATTATTTGCGCTGTGCTGTACGGAACAAACAGATATTTGCGCGATTCGTTGGGAAATAATCAAAACAATTGTGTAGTAGATTCCGTAGATTTTACCGTAAATTTTGATAGATTTTGTAAAAGCATTAATTAGCCTGCTTTGATTGGTGTTTTTTGCAAATTTTTCAAGAACATTAGTGAATGTGGCAACCCTGCTACTAAGCGAAAGCCACACCAAAAAGAATGATGAAAATATTTCCATTTGTCGCACAAAAGGATGGACTTCCATTTGCACTAAGAAGTTTATAAAAGAGATCGCATTGCGATATACAATGCTCATTCGATGTGAGCTGCGAAAGGGGAATGTTCGTGTATGTACTCAGCAGAAACGAATTCGGGCAAGGTTCGAATCGTTAGAAAGGATTCTCGTCTGGTATCACCAAAAATAGTTATTTGCAAACCGTTCTTTTTAGGATGAAAACATAATGGAGAAAGAATTGAATTAGAAAGTTCCATTTAACAACTTGCATTGAGTTTACGCCTGTCAAGTCTGCTGTACTTTATCAGTGACACATATAAACCAATGTTTATCGAATTAATCTACAAACCCGTAGGTTTTTGCAAATCTTTCAAGAACATTAGTGAATGTGGCAACCCTGCTACTAAGCGAAAGCCACACCAAAAAGAATGATGAAAATATTTCCATTTGCGCACAAAAGGATGGACTTCCATTTGCACTAAGAAGTTTATAAAAGAGATCGCATTGCGATATACAATGCTCATTCGATGTGAGCTGCGAAAGGGGAATGTTCGTGTATGTACGCAGCAGAAACGAATTCGGGCAAGGTTCGAATCGTTAGAAAGGATTCTCGTCTGGTATCACCAAAAATAGTTATTTGCAAACCGTTCTTTTTAGGATGAAAACATAATGGAGAAAGAATTGAATTAGAAAGTTCCATTTAACAACTTGCATTGAGTTTACGCCTGTCAAGTCTGCTGTACTTTATCAGTGACACATATAAACCAATGTTTATCGAATTAATCTACAAACTACTAAGCGAAAGCCACACCAAAAAGAATGATGAAAATATTTCGATTTGTCGCACAAAAGGATGGACTTCCATTTGCACTAAGAAGTTTATAAAAGAGATCGCATTGCGATATACAATGCTCATTCGATGTGAGCTGCGAAAGGGGAATGTTCGTGTATGTACTCTGCAGAAGCGAATTCGGGCAAGGTTCGAGTTGTTAGAAAGGATTCTCGTCTGGTATCACCAAAAATAGTTATCTGAAAACCGTTCTTATTAGGATGAAAACATAATAGAGAAAGAATTGAATTAGAAAGTTCCATTTAATAACTTGGATTGAGTTTGCCCCTGTTAATTCTTCTGTACATGTACCAGTGATTCATATAAGCAAATGTTTATCAAATTAATCTACAAACCCGAAGGTTTTTGCAAGTCCTAGAAAATCAGTGAATGTGGCAATCTCATTCGACATGAAATTTCCAGTAAACATTCATTCAAAATTGGCATTGGCTCAAATTATCCATGAATGTCATATGATATGCCCTAGTTTAGTCCTACGTCAACACCGCGGTTATGTCCCGGACATTACCCACTCCTAGTTTTTCTGTTGACTTACGTGTTAGTAGGTTGAAATATCACGAGAAAAATGTTATTCAGCATAGAGAAATATCGTCACAACTTTGCTATTGCAGTATGTGAACCCACTGAGACGTCCAAAAAATTGTTTCAAAATCGTTCAACACGGGTCCAATGATGGACGTTCGTTGAACGGTTATTTGGACGTTGTCCAAATTGGTCCAACGAACGTCCTTCATTGGACGATTTTGAAACCAACCGTTCTTAGAGGGAAGTAAGCTGCCAAAAATACGCCCGTTAATTCCGCTTAGCGCCTACAGCACCATCTGGGCCTGAGTAGCTGATGCAACAATTTGACGGATGGAGGAAAATTCTACACAAAAATCTAGTGAATTCAGAGCTGCACACTTCTCGGTAATTTACCAACAGCCGTGTAATCAGCAAAATTAGAAACTGATAAGTAAAGGTAGATTTGTTTGCTGATTTTCGGTGAAATATTTTCCGAGTCTCAGTTATTAAACGTCACTTTTACTGAAAATGTTTACAGATCTCAGCTGTTGAAATTTCGGTAAAATATGCGAAAAAGCTGAGATTCGGCAGAAAAAATTAAGTGTGTGGTGAGATCATTTCATGTCATTTTTCAATACTTGTATACTTTCCCAAATATTTTGTAAATGCGTGCCAGAATCAAAAAATTTTCATTCTGCAAGTGCGAATATATTGCAAATATACAATTGATACGTGGATATATTCGCGAGGGGCTTATTGTATATGAAGGCTGTCTCAGAATGTACGTGTAGAAACAGGTATTCTTGAAATGGGTCGTTGAATGTACAGTAGACCTATCGCCTTTCATTTCCAGGGCTAAACATGTGCACACCCATAGATGAAAACAAATATATCATTACATAGATGCAGACGTTTCTTCCATAAAATCACTGCCAGCCAGTGGGAGTTGGATTATACACACACACATTGCGAACCTTCGATAAAACGTGACTACTGTGAAAGTCAAACTTCCAGAAAGTCGATTTTCCTCAATTGGGCTCGACTTTCCAAATCTCGAAGTTTCAGGCATTGTTTTATTCAAACAATTCAGTTCCTGCTTATATTTGATCAAGAACCGCTGTAGGTGGCCAATGTGGACAAAATTACTTTGGTTAGTCATTAGAAATCTAGACCAGCAAATTCAAGTAAGGTTGCGCCCATTTTTGCAGGTTTTGCTTCATCTTGGTACCAGTTTATAAGGAAATTTAATGCGTGACCGCACTCTTCAACTTGTAACTCCGGAACCAGAATTCCGATCGTCAAAAAGTACATTTTAGATCAATAAAAAATAGTGATTCTTTTTTAAATGTCAGTGGTGTAACCCCTTACTTTACATACCTGTGTGTTTCTATGGGATCAAGTAGCTTCGATAGTAGTTCATGTCACAATAATTAAAAAATATGCATATATTATATTTCACAGGCTGAGAAAAGGGCTCATCATAATGCTTTGGAGCGGAAGAGGCGGGATCACATAAAGGATAGTTTTACATCCCTCCGTGATTCAGTGCCGTCACTACACGGGGAAAAGGTAAATGTAGGCAAATCCACAACTATTCAAATCGATCCCGAACTATTTTGATTTCCACTAATCTGCAGGCAAGCCGGGCACAGATTTTGAAAAAAGCGGCAGAATATATACAGTTTATGAGACGTAAAAATAATTCTCATCAACAAGATATAGATGATTTAAAGCGACAAAATAGCCTACTTGAAACACAAAGTGAGTATTATATTGTCACATTTGTTATTTATGTTACTAAAATCTGACGTCCTATTCAGCCCAGTCAATTACTGGTCGTCGTCTTTATGGACACGAAGACTCCACACATCTCTTGTTCAATCCACCGTGTAAATTGCTTCTTCTTTTCTAAAACGCTTTTTCGAAAACATTTTTACGATTGGTTCTCCACGCAACAACTCCAGCCAGAATCAGCCGAAATATTGTGGTTATCACTGGAAATTAGCAAAAATAGCGAAAAAACAAGATAGCGACAAGATTGCGAAACCGCCATTTTTAAGACTTAACCTTTTCAATTCCGTGAGGCTACAAAAAATGTAATTTGAATTGATTTTTATATGAAGTGTTCGAGCGGCTATTGGTCTTGAACCAAGGAAACGAGTTAGGAATCAAAAAAGGCACACTAAACAATAAATTAAATAGGTACCAAAAATAGTAACAAATACAGATTTTCGCTCAACAGGTAGTGAAAGGGTGAATAAATCCAAGAACTGTCAATTCATGACCGTCCGATACCTGACCCACAGGGGGTATATATTGCTAGACGTTTGTTCTAAACTGGGCGGATGGAGCTAACAGGGTATATTTTCAATTCTTTCGCTATTTTGAATTGGTTCCGTCGCATGCTAATCTCCGGTAAAAAGCACAATATATAATGAAAAGGCCATAATTCTTGCGTGTTTTTTTGTAAACGGCCAATAAGCATACTGTCAAAATTCTCTTTGAGAGAAAATTCCGGTCAAACCGTAACTCGCCGAAAACGGTTATTGACATTTAATGAAATAGAAAAGTTTTCTTTTTCGTCTACTTCGTTGATTTATAATCGACGGGTAATGGTTTGTCCAGAGTTTCCCCTGAAAGTGTATTTTGAGAGTATGCTTAGCGGCCTTTTTCAAAAAAACGCGCGAGAATTCATCTTCGCATCTCTATCCATATCATTCATCTGAACATATCAGTTAAAGCAGTGTCTGCTATCTCTATTCAACTTCAGTGGCATTAGCTCAAATGGTAGGATTAATAAGGGCGCGTTGGACTCGACTTTCGCTATAGCTCAAACGCGAGAATTTTGCATTTTTCCCGATTAATGAGATTGGTGAAGGTTCGTCGACCTCATATCGATAATCGTGGCCGATCATCTTCGATGACTTTCAAAAGTTTTCTATTCCATTTCATTGTTTCATATGCTCCGTTCAATGAACGCTTAAACTCGAAGAACTACTCAGCATAGAAAAACTTTCCATGTAGTATGCTCAATGGCATTAGTGAAAACAACAGCCGCATTTATGTAAAAAAAACCATGCAAAAAACTGCGTTAATTCAGAAAACCGTGCAAAAAACACCGCGTTACATTCAATGCAAAAAACAGACGATTTTAGGAAAAGGGACGATTTTTGAACAAGTTCTTTGGCACGGATTATGCAAGTAACGCGGTTTCTGCTTTTATACTAATTCCTTAGAAGATTTTTGGAAAAGTGGAAAAGACGGATCTTGAAGTATCCTTTTGGCCCGCATTTCGACAAAATGATTGTTTTCGGAACAGGATTAACGAGTAGACGCAAAATATCAATGTCTGAGAGCATTTTAAAAAGGAAGATAGTGGCTTTCGGTTAAGTGGAATTCTCTAAAATTCAATCAATATGAGTATTTTTGGAACGAGCTTGATAAGTGGACGCCAAATTTTGCTGACATTTTGAAAACCAAAATAGCGACTTCCGGTTTAGCGGAATTCTCTAAAATCTTATCAGTATAGGTATTTTTGACGAGTATACGCCAAATATTTCTGTCTGAGGCCATATTGAAAACCAAGATGGCGACTTTCGGTTCGGTAGAATTCTCTAAAACCCAATCCAAATGGGTATTTTTGAAACGGGCTTGAAGACTAGACGCCAGATATAGATGTCCGAGGACATTTTGAAAATCAAGATAGCGACTTTCAGTTTAGTGGGCAGGGTTGCCAAAATTAAATCTGTATTTTTATCCTAATAAATCTTCTCATCTGAGTTTACTCTTCGAAAAATCTGTGTCGATATCTGTATCGAATCAGTTGAGTCTTTAACCTTTTGCTTGAACTTGAACTTCACCGATGTGCAAAATGGAAAAATAATTTTCTTCTTCATTTAATGACTTTTGTTGATATATAATGTTATATACATTAAGTCGACCAATGTAGCTGTCATATTTTCGGTCAAAGAATTAAGACTTAACAAAGTCACAGAGCGTTTCTGGAAGTAGGCTTCAGCCAGGCGTTTGCTGGGTGCTAACCTGAGTGTACTACAAACCTTTACCTTTCAGAATGAGCGACCACTCTCGAATGTGAAGATATATTTTGATTAGGCTGTGCACGCAGACGAAGTAGACATAAATAATGACTTACTGTGAGCCGTGTGAAGCAATGTTTGTGAACACGGCTCACAGTAAAAGTCATTTAAGTCGACTTCGTCAGCGTGCACAGCCTAATATAGAGGACTAAGCTGAGAGAGACAAAGACGAAGTATTACTTGAACTGTAAACAATATTTCTAAAAATAGTTTTTGTAACATCATTTCTCAAAAATCTGTACATCTGTACATACAGATTCTTGGTCTGAAAATGGCTGAAAAATCTGTATAAATACAGATTATTCTGTATTTTTGGTAACCCTGTTAGTGGGATTCTCAAACCCAATCAAAATGGATATTTTTGGAACGAGCGTGACGTGTAGACGCCAGATATTTAGGCCATTTTGAAAACTAAGATGGCCTCTTCCGATTTAATGAAATTTCCTAAAACCCAATCAGCATGGGTAATTTTGGAACGGACTTGACGAGTAGACGCCAAATATTGATGTCTGGAACTATTTTGAAAATCAAGCTGGTGACTTTCGGTTCAGTGGAATTCTCTAAAACCCAATCAATATGGGTATTTTTGGAATGGGCTTGACGTGTAGACGCCAGATATTGATGCCTGAGGCGATTTTGACAACCAAGACGACCACTTCCGGTTCAGTGGAATTTCCTATAACTCAATCAATATGCGTATTTTTGGATCGGGCTTGATAAGTAGACCAAAATATCGATGCTTGAGGCCATTTTGAAAACCATCAATATCTGGCGTCTACTTGTCAAGCCCGTTGATTGAGTTTTAGAGAATCACACTGAATCGGAAGTGGCCATCTTGGTTTTTAAAATGGCCGCGAACATCGATTATTGATGTCTACTCATCAATCCCGTTCCAAAAATACCCATGTTGATTAGGATTTAGAGAATTCCACTTCATCGGAAGTGATCATTGCGTTTTTCTAAATGCTTCAAACATCGGCATCGGACGTCTACTCTTCAATCCCGTTCCAAAAATACCCATATATATATATATATATATATATATATATATATATATATATATATATATATATATATATATATATATATATATATATATATATATATATATATATATATATATATATATATATATATATATATATATATATATATATATATATATATATATATATATATATATATATATATATATATATATATATATATATATATATATATATATATATATATATATATATATATATATATATATATATATATATATATATATATATATATATATATATATATATATATATATATATATATATATATATATATATATATATATATATATATATATATATATATATATATATATATATATATATATATATATATATATATATATATATATATATATATATATATATATATATATATATATATATTGGGTTTTAGAGAATTCCACTTAACCATCTTGGTTTTCAAAATAGCCTCAAACATCAATATCTGGCATCTACTTGTCAGGCCCGTTCCAAAAATACCCATATTGATGGGGAATTAGAGAACTCCCTGAACCGAAGTCGTCATCTTTGTTTTCAAAATGGCCTTTGTGGTATGTATGAGAAAAAAATAATTAGGAGTTTTAACACGACCGTTTATTCTGAATCCATTTTTTCAAATCTACATTTTCAAATCGGGTTGTTGAGATTTTTATTTTGACAACTGTTCAACCGTTCATTGGTCTGGAGGTGCCAGTAGTTAATCATCACATCTCCCGTTTTCATTTAGTTCTTTGAGTATCCAGCATATAGTCGTTCTGCCAAGTCGGTTTTTGACTTTGTCGTGATGGTTTGGAAACCACCTCTGATCGCGCGTTTACCGGTTCGTTCAAACATGGTGCGTTTTGGTAGATTGTTGAGATGGTGACGGTGGGCCACTTTCCACCTGGTCAGGGTTGTATGACGTAGTATGTCCCAAGAGGGTAACCTTCTTCGGATGTGCTGAATTTCGCTAAAATGTGTTGCCAGTAGTAGGGTTTAATATTCAGCCTTATTCTGCGCGGCGTGTGACGTGAGGTGACTAAACTCACCTCACTTTACGTGACTTTTTTCACCCGATTCTGAGTGTCGACTCGAGTGAGGTGAGATTCTCCATTGCGGTTAAATGGGCGTCTCACGTCACCCGAAGTGACTCTTCAGAATTGGGTGAGAAAAGTCACTTAGAGTGAGGTGAGATTAGTCGTCTCACGTCACACGCCGCGCAGAATAGGGCCGATTGTTACGCGATTGCCTTGTTTTCCTGCTACTACACATTCAGTCCTTCCGAAGGTTGTAGAAAAATTCCCAGCTTGAAGTGAGTTTTGCATCAGTACAGTATCTCCTTCACGAAGCCCTCTGGCTTCGCATGGCGTTTCGAGTCTTCTCTCTTTTCCTCTATGTTTGAGGTCCCTGTCGTTGACCTCTGTTTCTGCGGGAGGAGCTGTTTCAATATCTTCAAGCGATGGGATTTTAGATCGGATTGTTTTATTGCGCAGCAAATCTGTTGGCGTATTGCCTGTAGTGGAATGCGGGGTTGTATTTAACATCATTAAATATTGAAGGAGATCCGTTTTCCAAGCGCGACCTAACGCATTACTTATTCTGAGTCGTTTTAGTAGTGAGCTGTTTTGCCTTTCGACTTCTATATTGGCCTGAGGCCAGTAAGGAACTGTATGGTTTAGCGTTATGTTTTTTTGTGGCAGTAAGTTTCAAAATCGGGACTAATAAACTGCCGTTCGTTGTCAAAGGCACGAAAATTGGCTCAATATGCTTAATAGTATAATCTGATGTTATTTTCTTCATGCTGCAGACTTTTTTGTAACGGCTGTAGTAATCCACAATTACTAGGAGGTACTCACCAGAAGATAGCGGGCCTAGAAAATACATTGCTTCGTCAACCCATGGTTCGTTTGGGATTTTGCGTTGTTGCATTGGTTCGAGATCAGATGATTGTCCAACTAAACGACATCCTTCGCAATTTTTGACAAGATTCTTTGCATCTTTATCAATGGCTGGCCACCAGACTCTGTCTCGGAGGCGAGATACCATTGTTTGTTCTCCCGGGTGGCCTTCATGAGAGAGTTGCAGCATGCTAGCGCGCAGTTTGTGCGGGATGACTAGTCTACCTTCTCTGATGACATATCCTTCCAGAATACTAAGGTCTTTTTGAAATGGCACGTAATCTTTGGCGCCTGATTTGATGTTTTCGTCGTTCCAGTCGTCTTTCATCAAGGCCTGCCTTACCAGAGTTAATTCATAGTCTGAATCCGAACCTTCGTTGATTTCGGAAACATCAATTGCGACTGATTCGGTTATCGCATTAACGTACATTTTATCATCGGAGCTGTCAACATCGCGGTAATCGTTTAGTGTAGAAAGTCTGGACAGATGATCAGCGATATTGTCCTAGCCGGAGAACCCATCTTCCGATGCGCCCTGGAGGACGAGAAGCGGGCTTGAATATCGTCGCTAAAGGGCGATGGTCGGTTTCCAACTCGAATTCACGGCCGATAAGGTAGAGATGAAATTTTTCAATGCTCCACACCATTGCCAGTGTTGCCTTTTCCGTCTGACAATAGCGACGCTCCGCTGGTGATAGAGCTTTACTGGCATACGAGATTACGACGGGTTTGCTGTCAATGTCGTCTTCAAATTGAACTAGGACAGCTCCTGCCCTGCCGGAGATGCATCAGCGATTACCCTGGTACGTCGACGATTATCGAAGAAGCCGAGTACTGGTGCAGTGCTTACCGCTTCTTTTAAAGCATTGAATGTCATTTTGTGCTTAGTCAACCACTCGAACTTCTGGTTGGTTACCATTGTTCTTGTCTTAGTTCGAATGTTTTCGTGGCTATGTCCGGGATAAAACGCCCGACAAAACCCAGAAAGCTACGAACTTCTTCTGCGCTCCTGGGAGGTCTGAATTGCTGGACTGTTATAATTTTTCCGTCAGTTGGCTTGATTCTTTTTAGTTATATGTTGTGACCTAAGAACCCCATTTCCGTTGCGTTGAATTTACGTTTCCTTAGGTTAAAAATTACGTTATGGTTTTCCAGAGCTCTCATTACAGCTCGTAGCGCTTTGTTGTGTTCTTGCTCTGTTCTGCCATATACGAAAATATCGTCTTGGTAGTTGAATGCATAGGGGTAGTCGCTCAGTATTTGCTCGATGATCCTTTGAAAGTGCTCTGATGCGCTGCAAACACCAAACATTAATCACGTGTAGTGGAACATTCCCATACTATAAAATGTGAGATTTTTGCAGGCCCTAGTGTTACTCAGTGGAAGAATTCTAAACAAAACTGTTCTCCTTAGGAAAATCCTTGACTTTATAGTTCACTTTGCTGAAGACTCAATTCCGCTAAATGTGTCCGGTCACGAGATATGGCCAACATAAAATGTATAAGAAAGTCCCAGGTGCTCTAGCGCCACCCAGTGGTAGAATTCTAAACTAAACGGTATTCCATCGAAAAGCCCTTGGCTATATGATCAACTTTGTCAAAGACTCCACCCCACCAGCTATTACCGATCGCGAGATATGGCCTAATATTCAAAAAAACTTTGAGTCTTTTTATGCGCCATAGCGCCAACTAGCAGCATAATTCTGAATTAGCCTGTTCTTCACCAGAAAGCCCTTAATGTTCTGGTCCAGTTTGCCGCATATACCATCCTTCCAAATGGTCAGCATTTCGTGTTATTATAAGTTGAAAATCCTGTAGTTGAGTTTACCTACCTCGTGCAAATCGTGCACTCATCAACAGCGCCTTTTTTCACTTTCGACAGAGTCACCCCAACTACAGCACATGACACCCTCAACTTTGCGCGCCTATAACTTTGTCTGGTTTTATCCGATTGACTTCTTCACGAGTCGATTTGTTTCTACAAGAGGATTCTTAATTTTTCTCACGAGAGACATTCATTGATGGTGCCACCTAGAGCTTAAAATGTGAAACTAATGCTTTTCTCCATACATTTAGTCAATTTTTCCCATACAAACTTTGCGCCGTTTGCGGAACCACTTCCAGTGCACCAAATAAGCTGAAATTTTCAAAGACGCTTATTGACCTCCCAAACTATCATTTTCAGGTGCAAGGTTTTGATTTCGAGATTTAAGGCAAATGCCATTAGACCATAATTTTAGGGGAGGGATAGGGATTGGACTAAGGGGCAAGGGTTAAGCACATGATTTCTGGCTAACCGCTGTCAATAATCAAACTTTTTCAGTTCGACAGTTGGAGCAAGCTCGTGCTACTGGAAATTTTGGCGATGGTAATGATCTTGGATTGGGCATGAACGACAGTTCCCGAGAATCAGACAGCTCAGACGATGATGGTGCAAGTAACAACGGCATAGGTGGGGGAAGTATTCATCGAAATAAGAAAATGAAGACCAATTCAAATTACTGAATGTGCAAAGTGCTATTTGCAGTATCGTTGAGGACAATTCAAGACGCGGTAAGTAGAGTTGATGTAGAACATAGCATTGAACATGATATTTTTTTGTCTACAGATGTTTCAATCGCAGCAAACATTTGTTGCCTGTCCGGAAAAGTTTATTCTATTGTATTGCACACAACTCAATCTGTAAATGATAAAATAAGAATATGAAACCAACTAATAAGATAATAGTGTACAAAAACTATGTTTTCCCCTGTTTATTTTTAATATTTTTTGTGGTCATTGGAAATTGATAGAGTAAATTCAAAGTGTAGAGAAGCAGTAGTATTAGTTTCCCAAACATTGATTGGATGTGTTTGAACAGATTTGAAATATAGTTTTGTGTTTATTTTTTCAAATTATGGAATATGTACAGGCGTTCGGATAGAATAAAAAGAAACTCCATTATATAAACTAACAAAAATATATAATTACACTGCTTGCAATTTGTCTTGTATCGCTTTGAACTTTTCAATCGTATTCAGACATTGGGTAACATTTTCGAGACAAACTAGACATATTTGCTGAGGAAATCCATCGTTTGGCTTAATCTGGAAATTGATATAATTTAAACATAGAATTAAATATAACATATGGATGAAACTATGAGAATATATGTAGCATATTCGACAGATCATTGACGGTTGCGGTTGGTTCAAACTGACATTTGTCGTCGTTTTTTTTTGGATTTCCTATTTTACAATTTGCATTTCTACAAAAAAAAATGAGCGAGTTAGTGGAATGTCATAATCAAGTCTCTCAAGACTGCACTTAAGAGAGTTAATTCCTCAATCTTCTAAATCAGTGATTCTCAACCTGGGGTCCGCGGACCCTTAGGGGGCCGCGAAGTGATTGCCGGGGGTCCGCGAAGAAAAATATGTTTTCCGAGTGCAGATTGGAATTTCAAGTCTTGTTTCCTGAACTGAACTAAACAAACTGAAAATAACATATTGATAGCATACAAAATCAATGTTTATCTGCTGTTCTAAATCATATTCCGCACAAAGTGACCAAGGAAAGTGTAAACTTGAAATCGACCTTCACGATTTCGAACCAATTTTGGAGAAATAGTTCTTCTAATGCCAATAATATAGTAATCCAAGCTAGGAAAATAAGTTTTACCGGTAGTATTGCCAATTTTTATCGTTTAATGTTAAAAAAATATTAGGTACCTAGCAAAACTTAAATTTAACTGAAAACTAATTTTGAATGGATAAATATTCATATAGCGAATGGCCTGGAAACAACTAAAAGTTTATCAAGCGATCGATATGCCATATGTTCATAGCATCAAATATCTTTTTTGGACAAAAATGGTTTAAGGACATGCTGAATAAACCCACAAGGTGGCAGCTAAAATGGCCGCCGTCGTTTCTGCTTCTTCTTTTTATGTCATCGTCAAAATCAAAACATTGCATTGGCGCGCAAGACAAAATCTTTTGTAACTTGAGTGTCTTATATCAGATTGCTTAGAAATTGTATCACTGTATGCAGGCATGTTAGCACAAGCTGATGAATAGATTCTCTTCTCGGAATTTCGATTCGTTTGGGAAATTTGCACCTTTTTATTTTTCAAAACAAATGAAACACGTGGTGCCAAAATCAGTCAGCTGATTGCTGAACGATACGCTTGTGTGCGTGCCATCTCATATCTGTATAGTACTTTCTAACCGCACACATATGCTGCACGTAACCCGAACATAGCCGAACATAACCGAATCTTTGTTGTGATTTTAGCATCGCTTCACCTTAAGCCGAATGAAACACCCAGAAAGCGTTCTATATAAGAACAAAACACAATGAAAGTGTAAATTGTTTCAACAAAATTCACTGTTTTTTTTAAATGAAGTTTCAGTTTACTTGCTTTATCGTAATCAACTGGTTTTGGATGAGTTATGTTCTATCAACGATCATGCGGTAGACTTGGATGGAACACCCAACTCCTACCAGCAGAAGGCAAAGGATTCTTCACATTTCCTTTCGATAATGTCCATATGAGCCTGCCTATCCGAGCAGAAGAAAATAACTGTGACATACTAAATTCAGGTATTCCATATTACGGTGTTAATAAGCTCTACATGAGAGGTAAAACACTACAAATAATAACACAGCCATGTTCTACGAATAACTAGTTGATAATGAAACGAGTTATTATAATACCTGAATAATAATAAAACATTTTTCAACCTTCTAATCAGTGAACAGTGAATTTTGACTGTATAAAGGTATTCAAAAAGGTATTGGTTTGGTGTTCACTGGAATACATAACTAATACTAAAATAAAGTATTATACCTCATCAAAGTATTAAGCAGGTATTGAAGAATGCTTTTTCAATACCTGTTTAATACCTCAATGAGTTATAATAATCAATTAACACCAAGTTTTGGTATGGATACCAGAAACTAGCATGCTCGAAATATTGATCAGTTAAGTTTTATATTTTGTGTTTCAAATTCATTTCGTCAGTAACTAGCACCATCTGGGTGTCTAGTTAGATGAGGTATCTAAACTAGTACCTAGATTAGCACTAGTTAGACACAAAAAAATCCAAGCAGTTCACGCGACACATGTGAACGTTCAAAGCAACGAGTGATGTCACGGGAAGCAATTACAGAAGCTCAGGTTTGCTGACGAGAAATCGAAAACGAACTCTCGTCTTTTGGCTAGGGAGTCAAACGCCTGACATTATGTAATCTTAAATTCCCATAAGGGAAAATTGGACAAAATCACTTTGCGCATGAAGGGCACAAAACCTAACTTAAGTTAAGTTTTATTTTTTATGTTTCGAATTCATCTCGTCAGTAACTTGCACCATTTGGGTGTGTAGTTGGACGATGTATCTAAACTAGTACTCAGATTGGCAATAGTTAGACTCAAAAAATTCCAAACAGTCAGTTATTTTCTCCTTGGTCAGGTAGTCCTGCTTTTCCGTTCTAAGTTTATAACTGATTTGTTCTATTATACCTATCCGCTGTTTCTCTTAAGGGATTTTCGATTGATGGACACCGGTGTAGTGGATTGCACTGGTTTTGCACTTTCTAGCAGAAGTCTCAATACCCTGTTTTCTGCACTTCTGCTAGAAAGTGCAAAAACGGTGCAGTTTCAGTGCACGCCACTACACCGGTGTCAATCAATCGAAAACCCCATTAGTCCTAAATTTGTCAAAAATAGCCAACAAAGTCGATACAGTAGAGACTTTATGTTTACATCGAAAATGATCTATTTATCTATAGATTTTAAGCAATGTGTACATGGATCTTTGTTCCAAAACTATTACAGTGAAGGCCCAATTGCATCAGCTCCCGATTTCGTCTACTCTCTATTTTGTCAAATTGTTGAACCGATTTTGTCAACCTCATGTGACGCGTAGTAGAAGAACCAATTCAAATTCAAGTTGGGCATATTTTTCTTATCTTTAAGGTGCAAAATATGCAAAGTAAAAAATTTTACTATTTTTAATTTTGCATTGAAAGTGATATTCCCTCTTTAATTTACTCTTAATAATCAGAAGAGGTTATTATACTTTTAAGTAAAGCTTTACAAAGGAACCTTGAAAACCGGAACCGGGTAATGCATAATCCCAGGACAGACAGGCAATTGTGGAATTTATGAATCATTTTCGATTGCATTTTGCAACTGTGAATTTTAGTTAATTTTAAGAAATCAGAGAATAACTATGTTGAGATTAAAAAACAACCCAAGTAATGTAGTTGAGCCAAACGGATTTGAGAGAATTTGTAGTAAATGAGGCACATGCATCAAAAGGGTCTAAAATCTGTAGGGGTTTAAATCAGGTTGACTAATCCTTGTTTAGATAGTTTCTAATCCGATATACTTTATTCAGCGTCTCCAAAAATTAATATCATTAAAAATTGTGGGTTGCTAAAAGTGGAGAAAAATTACATTTTCCAAACGCCCGACCTATTGCTTTTTGGCTACATTTTTTTAAATTGAGCTGTATATATGAACTGAAGTGTAATTATGTGTATATGAGTATGCGTGATGCAAATATTCCATTTCATCGCGTAGCTAGATTAAAAGAATTCGAATGCGTAGTGTTTTGAATAAATTATGTTTACCTGTAATTTATATCATTCAGTGGATATTCTAAATTTATCTTATGAAGTATCATTGCGACCTTTAATGTTCTTCTAAGTAGTAAGTATAGTGTTGTAAGAATCATAGATCCACTGCAACTAGCATTAATTCACTTAGAGGCGACGTACTCTTCGTAGTAAGCTATCCGGTCCGTGATTTTTTGGGACTGTTCAATGATCCTGACGGCCAATGAAGATAGTTTTCAATATTATTTCAAAATTTCTAATTATAGTTTCCGTTACGTTTTGTAAAGCATCTGTGGATCCAGGTCTATTTCATTTTTAATTTATTTTTGTCAGCTTTGGACAAAACTGATAAGAAATAAATACTATAAAAGAATGTTGAAGTATTTCTGCTATTCACTTGATGTAATAATAGTGTAACTGAAGCATCACAAACGTTCCCAATCATTTGAATTTAATCAAAAATGAATCCTTCCATCCAAATAGCGTTTCGGTTTTAACCCAACTAACGACTGTCGGTCCTACCCCAACTGCGCACACTATGTTTACAAAAATCCAAATAATAATATGCTCAAACTCATCTCCAACGCATTCAGATGATAATATGAGAGTAGATAAGTATGTGTGATAAAAAACTGGTGATTATTGTTAGCTGTCGTCGGCGAAGAACGCAGTTCACTTGTATTGATTCCGCCTTACAAATATTGTTTAATGATGCTGAAACTCACAAATGCATTTAAAGAGCGATCCCGATTTCCGAACTTAAAAGTTTTTAAGACACGAGCATCAAGTAAACCGAAAAACACGAAAATATCGCAGCACGTTTTATTCCTTTTAGAATTTCTCGGTTTTATGAAGTTAAACATTTTTATGTCAGAATTTTTTTATGAATGCAAGCAGTTTTTTTTTGTATACCAGAAGTATTTATGGTGCAAAATTAGTTTGACAGAAAAGATCAATACATACTTGCTATAGAGAAAATCGTGATAAAACATAATGCATGATGACATTTGACGATTTGTCTTAATTTCAAACGATTGTTCGCATTTCTCACCGTGTCAGGAAGAATCCTTTCCAGCATGTAAGCTATCTCGCTCCCATTACCAAATATCGGTATGAGTAGCTCGTTTTCTTTTGCCGAAAGACATAATCGACAGTTCACTAATCCGAATATTTGCGAGTCGTATGGTGTTTCACTAACTTCTGAAACTGTATCAACCAAACACATGATGTGCTCTTCGTCGATCACATCGCTTTGGATAATTTCTGCTTCCAGAGTATTACTAACAATATCATTATCAGCCGCTAACAACGGTTTTTCTACTTTGGTAGATTCGTGTGAGGTGTCTTCTACTGTTAGTCTTTCAAAGTTATTTTCTTGCGAGTATTTTTTGTGACCCACAGCACAAGATTCTCTTTCGTTATCTAATACTAATGTACAGCGATCTTCCTTTAGTGATTTCGAAACGCATTCAACAAAATTATTCTGAAATATTGTTGGTATTGGAACCACAACTGGTCGTGACGTCTTTTTAAGCTTTCGGTTGTGTGGAGAATCTTGGAAACATTCGTCGGAAAAGTGCTCTGAGCATAGAAAGTATTTTATTATGTTATTCAAGCTTTTTTCTAGTAAATCCTCTCGCCCGGCTGCTTGAGCCCAAGCTGTCGCACTGAAACAAACCATAATGAATTGAACGTAATGAATAAGTTTTGGTGACTCTTTTGTACTTACTATTTTGCGTTTTTAGGAAACCCGAAATATTCTACATTTCGGTTTGTAGTAACTGAATTGTAGCAGGACGCTGCACAACATCTTTTAGACATTATTGTTGGCTTCAGGGGCCAGCGATGCCAGATTTACAGACATGTCTGTATTTTACAGACTTTTGGTGGTCTCCTACAGACTAAAGACGCTGAATCCCTCTGGATAAAGACTCCACACGTCAATCGTTTGTTTACCATTTATCTGTCTGTGTCATTGCAATCGAGCACGAGACCTGTCAATGTCATTCCAATCGAGCAGAAGACTTGTCAAATGTTGCAATCTGATGAATGAATTTTGGAAAGTATTGTAATAGTGAGTTAAAATATTTTCAATAAATTTCTGAACTGAATCTCTAAGACAAGGTAAAACATATCACTTTTGTTATAATGGTGCTTTCTAAAAGTTGCTTCAACCATTGCAGGATATTTTAAATAATACAATTAATTGTAAAAACGTGTTATCTTACAGCTGGATAATTACTAAGCAAACGAGTTTAGTTTATATTAATCAGTACTTTTGTTGAAATAGACCTTTCTCGTCCGACTTAATACCTGTTTTTCTTATTTTTAATCGAAAGATTACACATTTATAAGAACATTTCCGTAAAAATGAGATTTTTAGGAGCTATCATGATTTTTTAATGATTTTTAAAAATTTAAAATATGCAAGAATGTTGAATATTTTTTTCACCTCAGCAAGAATGGTGGGACTTAAAATGTGCGTTTGGGCAGCACTGCTTTGAATATTTTCACTTAAGTTCTTGGCAACGCGGTAAATGAAGTGGTGAATCGCAGTACAAAATTCATTAGCAATGTAAACAAACTAAAATGAACCTCTCGCTGTATGAACATTGGGTGAAAATGTTTAACCTCACTTTTTTGACAGTTCGCAGAGCTTGTTTACATAGACCTGGAATTTTTTGTATTCGACCACAGTATGAGAAACTTGATTTGGTTAGCTTTTAAATGCGAATAGCTTGTATTAACAAGCTCGCTAGGCTTTCAATTTTATTTGACGTCATTAGGCAATGTTCCGTTAAATTTGGCATTTGGATTTTTCTTGTCCACGATTCGTTAAGAAAGCGATTTTATTTGTTGCGATCAATTTAACTTTTGTTTTTTTTGCTGAATTACAACGTTACGCTTCATAGGTCCGCACCAATTGCAGCCGCTCCACCTCGCCGGAATCGAGTTAGCCGATGGTCCAGCCTGCGTCACACTCGGCTGTCGCTGCACCAATGGTAGCTCCCCACCAGGCATCTGGATTAATTGCTCAAATCGCAGCTACTGCTGGTAGTGTAGCAATCGGCTCCGTCGGTAATACCGTTGAACATACCCTCATCGGAATGTTCAGCGGTTCCGATTCACAAGAGGACAGGCTGCCCCGGTATCGGGCAAGGCAAACACTCCGGCAGGACCATGCTCGTGGGAGATCAAGCAGTTATTATCTTGTACCCAAGGCCAGGCCGAGTGTGATTCGTAACAATTACCAAATTTAGAAGTCCATATACATAGTGTACACGTGATACTTTTTTTGAATGAAGATGGTATAAATGTTGGCAAAATCCTGCAGCACTTGTTACGTTTAAGTTTGTTTGCTGCAATAATTAGAAAATATTTAGCATTTAGAATAAAATGTAAACTCAAAACGTGAAAACAAATGCATCCCTACGCACACCGATCGCGCACAACCCTGCGCGAAGATTGCTCATTTCACCCGTCAACCAACAAACAAGTGGCTGTCTCGTTCAGTCAATCTATGCTGCGAATTCTCACTTACTCACCTTGGCAAATAGGAGAGCCTTTGCTCAGAGAATACACACGTACGGCGATGCAAAGGGAGGCAAGCAAAATCAGACCATCGGACCGCTGCTAGAGCGGAGAGCTTTACGTTCATCATTCGCTCATTCTCACCCATCATAAGACTCATCGAAGGGGTGAGCATACGATTGCGACCAAGAGCATGATTAGTTTTACCCAGTTCGCGCACAACGCTGCACGCTATAGACCGTCGCCGGTCAGTGTCATCCGGGTCGTAGGGACGCCAATTAAAGATACGGCAGAAAATTGTCTGGTCCGCGAGAAAAGCATTCGCTTTGCCGAATTTTCAGCAGTAAAATCACTGAAGGCAAGGTAAGCGAAACCAGATCGCATTTATGCCGTGCTAAACTCAACTTTTACGGCTTAGGGAAAATCACGGTCTGGAGTGTGGACGCTAGCGCCGCCATCTTGCAAGGGAGCCGGCAAAGAATACCCGGTGCAGACAATAGTAAGCATAGGAAATAGAAGAACATAGCGCGTGGATGAAAGTTCAGCTTAATAAAGGCATTCGCTTGTATTTGTCCTGCTCATTGGGCAACTAGCCACAGCTGAACAGTTTGACATCCACGAGAAAGCAAGGCCACCGTGCGATTCATCAAACCGTGAGAGAAGTTTTCGGAACAAATCACGTGGCGGATTGCTTAGACCAAGAACAAAAGCCTTCCATCGGAAGTAAGTTTCCCGCCATGCTTGAGCACCTGCAATGAGGCTGATCGCTTTGCATCGCAGGGTTTTTGTTTTATATTGCAGATTCTCGTCAGCAAGTAAGTCACGTCGTCCCCTACGGTCAAGAATCCGAGACGGTCATCACACTTTTATAGCAGCTGGAGCACAGTTTCGGAAGCAGCATGTGGCTGGGTGAGCCAACAACGGACAATTGAACCGGGACGCTGTGTAATAGGCCGCGAAGGCGTGTGCGTAAGCGAAGACGTCGGGAGAGGAAGAATGGAAATGAGCGGTATTGTTTATTCGTAGAGGGGCGCCCCGGAAGAAAGCAGTGAGTAAAACAAAATATGTGCGTAAAGTGTAAGAACAGAGTAGAGAAGGGAGCGAGATGCAGTTGAATAGGAAATAGAAAGGAGGAGAGTAGAGAAAAGAAGGAAAATGAAGGTGAAATTGAGTTTGAGGAGAGGGGCGAAGCAGCGCCAATAAAGTTTTATGTTGAATATGAAGATTTGTTGTGTTTTCAGTTTTGTGAGCGCATTTTCTGAGCTTTCCGGGACTGCTCGAGGTTTTTGATTCCCCCTCGACAGTCGCCCATGTAACATTGGCGCCCAACTGAAAATCCACAAAAGTATACTACCGTTTAGCGAAATATTTTTTTGGTTTAAGATTTTGGTTGTTTGCATTTGATTATCTGGCCTACGATAATCTTATTTTAACCCTTACGCATATTTATTCGAAATGGACTACACACTATTAACACCATCGATCAATCGACACCAATCGACCATTCGCCGGATTCAGAAGCTTATAACTGAACGCATCAAGAACAACCACCAACGAGCAAAACAGCGATACAACCTCCGCGCGAGATCAGTAGTAGTCAAAGTCGGAGATCTGGTATGGAGGCGATCATTTGTACTCTCGTCAAAAGCGGAACAGATCAGCAGCAAACTAGAGCCGAAATTCGTTCCGGCAATCGTCAAGGACATCCTTGGAACGAACCTGTACGTTTTAGAAGACGTTTTGAGTGGGAAGAAAGGCAGGTATCACGCAAAGGATATCAAAGCCGACTGAAACGAACAAAGTCCAGCTATGTCGGCAGGTTCACCCTGCTAACCACGAGCATTATGCCTCGAAAACACCGTTAGCCGATCGGGATAAATCGTGCCCTGTCATGGTGCGGCGAGCAACAACTATTTCAAACTACCTCCCCACCATGGCACTTGTGCTAGCGTCAGTTGGATTCGAGGAGCTGTCTAGGAAGGCCCATGACAACTTGCAGTCGCAGCAAGGAGCTGTCGAGACGTGAGGGACGGGACAGGACTTCCACCAACAAGGACAGAAACCTGCCAGCCACAGGCGCGCCGTTAGCGAATCGGGAGAAAACGCATTTCGGGAAAGCAGAAGCCTTAGCAGGCGTTCCGTTCACGAATCGGGAGAAATCGTACCCTGCAGACTGTAAGCGGGTTGCAGGGAACTCAGCAGCACGCCATATAATTTTCTGGATAGGAGGAGCGGAGACCCGAAGATCGACGACGGCAAATCGGTTCGACGCGGAGTCAATGCTTACGGCCACTATCAGGCACAGCAGAATATCATGGGTGTGGTACTGAGAGTGAGCAGAATGGGATAAGACTACGCACATTACAAAGCAATGAGTGGCATCAGCTACCAACAATTCAAAACACGATATCAGCACAACAAACACATCCACGGCTGGATTGATGTACACAAACCCCCTCAGTGTTTCCAGTAAGATCGAATGCGTGGCCAAGGGTTAATGATCTGGGGATCGTCATGAAATCTTCAACCCAAAGCAACGCGAACCAGGGCGCGGTAAAACCCTATTCTTGGGCTCATGACGATTATGTTGCGGAAATGCTTCTTTTCTCAGTAAACCGCACAAACCAAAATAAACCAAATTTGTCCTTGTATATATAGCACCTAATTGTTTCGTGTGAGATCAAGTCTATTTTAGCCAATACAATAGACTAGAATCCGATTTGTATGTTTTGCCGTAGTTGGCTTGGATTTGTGAAAGGTATATAAGGACTTTGGTCAGAGACGACTTGAGAGGTTGAACAATTTTGCCAGATACAGCTGGCGCGATTAGATGATGATGAGATTAAGATTAAGGGTTTAAGAAAGATATTTGATTTGGCAAGCACGTTAGGCTTGCGTATATGTTATGTTCAGGATGCAGAAGTAATTTGAGGTCTACTCAAGAGTTTAGTTAACCGATTTGTCTCTGACCATCATCCCAAGGGATGAGCTAAGATTTTTTTGAATTTTTCATAAATCGTTAGATCACCGATTTATGAAAAATTCTTCCGCTACGGTAGAGTTGTGTTACGTTTAAGTTTGTTTGCTGCAATAATTAGAAAATATTTAGCATTTAGAATAAAATGTAAACTCAAAACGTGAAAACAAATGCATCCCTACGCACACCGATCGCGCACAACCCTGCGCGAAGATTGCTCATTTCACCCGTCAACCAACAAACAAGTGGCTGTCTCGTTCAGTCAATCTATGCTGCGAATTCTCACTTACTCACCTTGGCAAATAGGAGAGCCTTTGCTCAGAGAATACACACGTACGGCGATGCAAAGGGAGGCAAGCAAAATCAGACCATCGGACCGCTGCTAGAGCGGAGAGCTTTACGTTCATCATTCGCTCATTCTCACCCATCATAAGACTCATCGAAGGGGTGAGCATACGATTGCGACCAAGAGCATGATTAGTTTTACCCAGTTCGCGCACAACGCTGCACGCTATAGACCGTCGCCGGTCAGTGTCATCCGGGTCGTAGGGACGCCAATTAAAGATACGGCAGAAAATTGTCTGGTCCGCGAGAAAAGCATTCGCTTTGCCGAATTTTCAGCAGTAAAATCACTGAAGGCAAGGTAAGCGAAACCAGATCGCATTTATGCCGTGCTAAACTCAACTTTTACGGCTTAGGGAAAATCACGGTCTGGAGTGTGGACGCTAGCGCCGCCATCTTGCAAGGGAGCCGGCAAAGAATACCCGGTGCAGACAATAGTAAGCATAGGAAATAGAAGAACATAGCGCGTGGATGAAAGTTCAGCTTAATAAAGGCATTCGCTTGTATTTGTCACAGATTTTATCCTGCTCATTGGGCAACTAGCCACAGCTGAACAGTTTGACATCCACGAGAAAGCAAGGCCACCGTGCGATTCATCAAACCGTGAGAGAAGTTTTCGGAACAAATCACGTGGCGGATTGCTTAGACCAAGAACAAAAGCCTTCCATCGGAAGTAAGTTTCCCGCCATGCTTGAGCACCTGCAATGAGGCTGATCGCTTTGCATCGCAGGGTTTTTGTTTTATATTGCAGATTCTCGTCAGCAAGTAAGTCACGTCGTCCCCTACGGTCAAGAATCCGAGACGGTCATCACACTTTTATAGCAGCTGGAGCACAGTTTCGGAAGCAGCATGTGGCTGGGTGAGCCAACAACGGACAATTGAACCGGGACGCTGTGTAATAGGCCGCGAAGGCGTGTGCGTAAGCGAAGACGTCGGGAGAGGAAGAATGGAAATGAGCGGTATTGTTTATTCGTAGAGGGGCGCCCCGGAAGAAAGCAGTGAGTAAAACAAAATATGTGCGTAAAGTGTAAGAACAGAGTAGAGAAGGGAGCGAGATGCAGTTGAATAGGAAATAGAAAGGAGGAGAGTAGAGAAAAGAAGGAAAATGAAGGTGAAATTGAGTTTGAGGAGAGGGGCGAAGCAGCGCCAATAAAGTTTTATGTTGAATATGAAGATTTGTTGTGTTTTCAGTTTTGTGAGCGCATTTTCTGAGCTTTCCGGGACTGCTCGAGGTTTTTGATTCCCCCTCGACAGTCGCCCATGCAACACACTAAGATCAAAGATAGAGTTTTAACACCAATTCACTGTGCTTCGGTGTTTTTTTTTTGCAAACGAACTATCAGGTCTATGTTGTTATTTAGTAAATGTTTTAATAAATATTAGTTCATTAGGAGTATGACTTATTTATATTTTGATGGCGCGGTGAAGAGGTGGTTAAAGTGCGAGTCGTATCTTGAAAATCGATCGCTTGAAAGTAGTATAAATGATTATAAAATGCGACAACATAAATTCATAGCCTTTCTAATGGTTATTTAGCCATAGGTAACGAGAAAATAGATATGTTTTATTCATGTACAACAAAAATTACTCAGCAATAATTTAATTTATTATTAATTGTTACGCGTTATTTTGTCTCCAGTGATTGGCCAAAATTGGTCGCTTTTAGAATCTGGTGCTCTAAGCATAACTGTCCCATGTTGATAGCGAATCCCATAACAAATGGGACAGTATAGCGATCATACAGCTGTAATAGCGAATTTAGCATTGGCATCAATATAACCAGGTTGGTTGCAAGCAGAAAGAACAATACTAGCTGGGCTGCTAGCTGTTTGTGCTACTAATAACGCAGTGTGCCAAATTAACATGATTCTATGATCTAGCTTCAATGACGATGAAATATAGCCGAATCCAAAGCCTAACCCATCAGCGCATTTGATCATGTAATGGATATTACGAACGATTCACATTTGATTTCCGTAGTCACAAATTACCAAACCACTGGCAGGTAGCATAATCTTCGGACTTAGTTGTGAATTGGAACAGTCAAGCCTGACTTCCCGAGCTACATCTCCAGTATTGTCGTCCCATACGACTAGTGAACCTAAATGTGTCCCACACACATAGCACACCATCCTGGCAATGGCAACTAGATGCGCCTATCTCGGCCTGCCACAGGTCTATGAAAATACATGTGATAGGACGGTAAGGTGGAGATAGGTGAACGGTAATTTGTTATGATATGCTTATTCCGCTTCATTGAATTCATATGCTTCAAAAATAAGTTAGATTTTTTGAGATCATAACCCGTTTTTCAGATATTTTAATATATAAGAATGCTTTTTAAAAAAATATTAATATCGAATGCACTTTTCCCTATTTTCATTCTAGAAAGACAACACAGACAACACAGTCAACAAGTCCAGGTGACAATTTCACACATTCCATCGTACTGCAAACAACCATCGATAAAACCTTTTTTTTATTAACAGATTAAGGCCGAAGTGGCCTGTGCCGTATACAAAAGATTCCTCCATTCCACTCGGTCCATGGCCGCGCGTCGCCAGCCACGCAGTCTGCGAAGGGTCCGCAAATCGTCTTCCACCTGGTCGATCCATCGTGCTCGCTGCGCGCCATGTCTTCTTGTACCGGTCGGATTGCAATTGAGAACCGTTTTCACCGGGCTATTGTCCGACATTCTGGCTACGTGCCCGGCCCACCGTAGTCATCCGATTTTCGCGGTATGACAGATGGGCGGCTCCCCCAACAGCTGATGCAACTCATGGTTCATTCGCCGTCTTCCATCTGCACTCCACCGTAGATGGTACGCAGCACTTTCCGTTCGAAGACACCAAGTGCGCGTTGGTCCTCCACGAGCATGGTCCAGGTCTCGTGCCCGTAGAGAACTACCGGTCTAATCAGCGTCTTGTAGATGGTCAACTTCGTACGACGGTGAACTCTGTTCGACCGAAGTGTCTTGCGGAGGCCAAAGTAAGCACGATTTCCTGCCACGATGCGTCTACGAATCTCTCTGCTGGTATCATTGTCGGCGGTCACCAGTGAGCCCAAGTACACGAACTCTTCAACCACCTCGATTTCGTCGCCACCGATGCAAACTCGAAGCGGGCGGTTCTCATTCTCTTCTCGTGAACCTCTTCCTATCATGTACTTTGTCTTCGACGTGTTGATGGCAAGTCCGACGCGCTTGGCTTCTCTTTTCAGTCTGATGTAGGCTTCCTCCATCTTCTCAAAGTTTCGTGCAATAATATCAACGTCATCGGCGAAGCCAAGTAGCTGAACGGACTTTGTGAAAATCGTACCACTCGTGTCGATCCCTGCTCTTCTTATTACACCTTCCAGCGCGATGTTGAATAACAGACACGAGAGACCATCACCTTGCCGTAACCCTCTGCGTGATTCGAAGGGACTCGAGAGCGTCCCTGAGACACGTACTACGCACATCACCCGATCCATCGTCGTCTTCACTAATCGCGTCAGTTTGTCCGGGGATCCGTACTCGTGCATAATCTGCCATAGCTGATCTCGATCGATAGTGTCGTATGCGGCTTTGAAGTCGATGAACAAATGATGTGTGGGCACATTGTACTCGCGGCATTTCTGCAGTACATGACGAAGAGCGAACACCTGGTCCGTGGTAGATCGTTCGCTCATGAAACCCGCCTGGTACTGCCCCACGAACTCTCTTGCAATTGGTGATAGCGAAGGCATAGTATTTGGGAGAGTACCTTGTAGGCGGCGTTCAGCAGGGTGATTGCTCGGTAATTACAGCAATCCAGCTTGTCGCCCTTTTTGTAGATAGGACACACGACACCTTCCATCTACTCCTCCGGTAAAATCTCCTCCTCCCAAATCTTGGTAATCACCCAGTGCAGCGCTTTAGCCAGTGGCTCGCCACCGTGTTTTAGTAGCTCGCTTGGTATTTGGTCAACCCCAGCGGCTTTATTATTTTTGAGCCGGCTGATCTCCTCCTGGATTTCTTGGAGATCCGGAGCCGGTAGTGTAATGTCTTCCGCGCGTGCTCCCAGGTGCGTTACCGTGCCATCCTCGTCGTCTGCTGCATCGCCGTTCAGGTGTTCTTCGTAGTGCTGCCGCCACCTCTGGATCACCTCACACTGGTCCGTGGTCTCGTAGAATTTCCGTGTGTCTTTGGCGCGGTACAGCTGCTCCATCGCTTCGCGATCTCGGTCTTCCTGCTGGCGCTTTTTGGTCCGGAAAACCGAGTTCTGCCTGTTCCGTGCCTGTTTATATCGCGCCTCGTTCGCCCTCGTGCGGTGTTGCAGCATTCTCGCCCATGGTGCATTCTTCTCTTCGACTAACTGCTCGCATTCGCCGTCGTACCAGTCGCTTCTTCGGTCCGGGCCCACCGTACCTAGTGCAGTGGCTGCGATGCTACCTATGGCGGATCGGATATCTCTCCAGCCATCTTCGAAGGGCAACTGCGCCTAGCTGCTCTTCCGTTGGTAGTGCCACTTCCAGTTGCTGCGCGTATTCTTGAGCTACTCTGCCATCTTGTAGCCGCTCGATGTTTAGCCGCGGCGTTCGGCTTCGACGAGAGCTATGCACTGTCGAAAGTTTTGAGCGCAAGCATACTGCAACCAGGTGGTGGTCCGAATCTATATTCGCACTGCGATAAGTGCGGACGTTTGTGATGTCCGAGAAGAATCTACCGTCGATTAGAACGTGGTCGATTTGATTTTTTGTTACTTGGTCCGGTGATCTCCAGGTGACTTTGTGGATATCTTTGCGAGGGAAGAAGGTGCTTCGGATTACCATTCCACGGGAGGCTGCGAAGTTCACACATCGTTGGCCGTTGTCATTTGATACGGGATGCAGGCTGTTAGGCCCGATCACCGGTCTGTACATTGCCTCCCTTCCTACCTGTGCGTTCATGTCGCCGATGACAATTTTCACGTCTCGCAGAGGGCAACCGTCGTATGTCTGCTCCAACTGCATGTAGAACGCTTCTTTCTCGTCGTCGGGTCTCCCTTCGTGTGGGCAGTGCACGTTGATGATGCTGTAATTGAAGAAACGGCCTTTGATCCTCAACTTACACATCCTTGCGTTGATCGGCTGCCACCCGATCACACGTTGGCGCATCTTGCCCAGCACTATGAAGCCGGTTCCCAGCTCGCTGGTTGTACCACAGCTCTGGTAGAAAGTAGCCGCTCGATGCCCGCTTTTCCACACCTTCTGTCCCGTCCAGCAAAGTTCCTGCAGCGCCACGATATGGAAGTTGCGGGGTTGTAGCTCGTCGTAGATTATCCTGTCACATCCTGCGAAGCCGAGCGATCTGCAGTTCCATGTTCCGAGTTTCCAATCGTGATCCTTTATTCGTCGCCTGGGTCGTTGCCGATTGTCCTGGGTCGTATTCTCTTTTGTATTGTTCGTTATGTGGGTTTTTTAAGGGGCGGCTTATAGGGCCTACGCCAACCACCTGTCTCGCCGGTGGGCCGTCGTGCCAGGACTGCTTAAGGTCCCACCTGGACATCAGGACAGGTTTACACCTTCCGAAGAAGGGTAACCCCCCCTTCCCTGCCAGCATACGACCAAAGTTCCCACCGGGGTTGGTTACCCGATCTTCACTAAGGTTACTCGTATTCCAGTCGACGCCACGAGGAGGCCAGGGCTAGGAGTTACTGGGCAGGAAGCTAAGGACCGCAAGTGGGGTCTATTTTATGCCTTCAGGTACAAGAGGCTTACGCACTGCCCAGTCATTGTCGACCCATCGATAAAACCTATGAGTGTGGAATGTGTGACCAATCATTCCCCAAGAAGAGACAGCTGGCAGTTCACAAGCGCGTACATGCCGGCACGCGACCGTACTTCTGTGATATTTGCGGTAAAGCATACACCAAGGGTATAAATCTAAGCCAGCACAAACGGATACACACCGGCGAACGACGGCACCGTTGTCGGATATGTGGCAGAGAATTTTTCACTTCTGAGCAATTGGATCAGCACCGGCTTACCCATAAAGATCAGGCTTACATTTGCGATATCTGCAGAAGGAAGTTTACCGAAAACAGTAGTCTCACGCGACGCAGACTTATCCATGCAGGTGAGAGATCGCACAAGTGCGATATTTGTGGCAAAGAATTCATAACTAGTGCTGAACTCACTCGCCACATGCGCATGCATACTGGCGAGCGTCCGTATAAGTGTGATATCTGTGGCAAAGACTACGTAGAAAGCAGCAGTTTGAAACGTCACCAGCGTGTTCACATCGATATGAATCTTGCGGATCAAATATTTAGTTGCGATATCTGTGGTAGAAAGTTTCTTGAATCTAAAGAACTTACGCAGCACAAACTTATCCACAGCAAAGATCGAGAATTCAGATGTGAAGTCTGGTGGCGGGTTTAAAAAATATTCTCACATGACTCGGCACATGCAAATCCATACAAACGAACGCCCGTACAAATGTGACCTCTGCGGGCAGGAGTTTCTTTGAAGAGCACATTTGACCCAGCATAATCGCAGGCATGTTGGCGAACGACCCCATGGCTGTGAATAGTGTGGAAAAAGATTCATTGAACGTAGTCATTTGATGGGACACAAGAAGCTGCACGAAAGGTCAAGGAATGGTAGCAGGAGAAAAGGAAAAATTAAGGATTCTACCGTGACCGAAAGCATCCACGCGGTCACTGGAGGCAGTAATGGGAAAATAGAAGAGGAAAAGCAAGTTCTAGCATAAATTATCTGATTGAAAGCAATGTAAATAGAAGTCTTGTTTATTATCAAAATGCATTTAGTAAATTTCTACATTTAATTGCGGCGCCATTAAATGGCCCTGTTATCAACAATCGACACTATAAAAATTATCCACTCCCTTACCAACAGCCTGCTGAACACTCTCGTAACCATTGTCTTGTAGGAAATTGCTTGAAACATAGGACTTACTTCGCCCATATGCAGACGTAAACCCCAATCGATCTGACAACCTTGCGTGTACGTTTCTAGTCTCAGAGAATCGATTCGTCCACTCAACCGTGCGACTATCACTTTGTCACCGGCGAGCTTTATGTTAGTTACCCCATTGTTGTGGATGTTTTCGGCTTCATATATACCCTGCAATGAAACGTCCGTCAATAGTTGTAATAAAACCTGTTTTAATCCACCTAGCGGTGCAATTGTGCCTTTCTCATTTCTCTAAACTATGGCACGGAGGCTTTTTATGTTCAACATAATTGTGGAAATGTCCATTACATTCTTAGTACACTTTGCACTTATACACAATGGCATGCCAGCCACGAACTTGATGAGCTACTTGTCGACGGTGAAACACTTGAAACAAAAAAAATATCATACTCCATTAGCCTAATCAGCATTAGATCAATGTTATCTGCTTGCTAACTCATTTTGTCATGCGGGGGTGGGTATGTGAGGAGGGCGAAAGTCCCATGAACGAACGACTCCCCAGCTTAAATTGGTATATTTTGTGATATAGTGGTGGTTTAAAGATGATGGGGTTGAAAGGTAGGGGTACGAGGGCTGGATGGGGTGGTGGTCTGAGGGGTGATTTAAGGAGATTTTTAAAGGAGGGGAGTAAACAGTAGAGGAGGGGGGGGGGGGTGTAACCCCTCTCCGTAAACCATCAACTACGCCCCTGTTAAAATCTAGAAACCTTATGCGAGTCAAAAAAAAATTAGGTTGACTAGGGATTAGGTTGACGTTTTTCAGAGTGATTGCATAACCTTTCTATATGAGAAAGGCAAAAATGTGCCAAAATCCAAAAAAGTGAATCGTCGTCAAATTTTTTTCGAGTTTGCATCAAATCTCGACGTTTCATGCACCTTGAACACATTTAGCATCAAAAATAAAAATTTTATTTTTAATTTTTCCTATAGTTTATATGAGAAATTTCTGTGTGGCCGCACTCTGAAACCCGTAATTCCGGAACCAGAATTCCGATCGATCCAAAATTCAATAGCAGCCGATGGGAAGGTTGCACCTTTCATTTGAGACTAAGTTTGGGCAAATCGGTCCAGCCATCTCTGAGAAAAATGAGTGACATTATTTGACACATACGCACATACATACAAACACATACACACACACACACATACAGACTTTTTCCGATCTCGACGAACTGAATCGAATGGGATATGACACTCGGCCCTCCGGGCCGGGATTAGGTTGACGTTTTTCAGAGTGATTGCATAACCTTTCTATATGAGAAAGGCAAAAATGTGCCAAAATCCAAAAAAGTGAATCATCAAATTTTTTTCGAGTTTGCATCAAATCTCGACGTTTCATGCACCTTGAACACATTTAGCATCAAAAATAAAAATTCTATTTTTAATTTTTCCTATAGTTTATATGAGAAATTTCTGTGTGGCCGCACTCTGAATCCCGTAATTCCGGAACCAGAATTCCGATCGATCCAAAATTCAATAGCAGCCGATGGAAAGGTTGCACCTTTCATTTGAGACTAAGTTTGGGCAAATCGGTCCAGCCATCTCTGAGAAAAATGAGTGAAATTATTTGACACATACGCACATACATACACACACACATACATACAACACACATACAGACTTTTTCCGATCTCGACGAACTGAATCGAATGGGATATGACACTCGGCCCTCCGGGCCGGTATTAGGTTGACGTTTTTCAGAGTGATTGCATAACCTTTCTATATGAGAAAGGCAAAAACAAGTGACTCCATACAATTTACCTTAAAGTTACCAGTCGTTCCCTCCCAGAACTCCAACCGCCCATCTGCACACTCAATCTCTATGAAATTATCAAAAAAGTCCAGACACCAGATCGGCGATGTCTAGTAACATGTCTTCCGCGCTGAACCTCCTCCTCCAGGTGGCTGAGAACATTCGCCAGCGCTCATCTGCTGCCGGGGTGGGATGAAGCCGTATGATTGGACTTACTCTCCACCGCTGCTACATCATAGCCCTTGGTTGAATTATTCCACAAAAACCGGATTCGCAGATCCGCACAAATACCTTTTGGGCATACACGATTATCATTTTTAAAATTTTTCTCATACTGAACTGTAAAATGAAAATATTTTCCTGTATCTCATTCTGATGATTGTGCCTGGTGAAGTTAAACTGTAGTTTTTTCTTCAGTTTGAAAGCAAAACTGGTCGGGAAACGGGAGACAGCTGATGTTTTTGGATTCCTTGGCAGGATGAAAAACATAGGTAGAGAAAACAGGAAAAAACAAAAAAGATGTCATCGATGTTTCACTTTTCACTTTAGAGCAGCGTTGACAGATGGTTTTGTATAATGAGTTTGTTCTATAGTACACAGAAGTTGCTCCGGAGCAAACAGAAGCAGAAAATACTTGCTTTTTACTCCAGCTTGATAACGGAATAAGAAAAAAGAAAAGAGAACATAGGAACGATTTTCTCTTTCCCATACGTAATATTAATTGATCTATTATATGAAAATTGTTATTTTTTGGTAAGAAAAAGTAAATCGGTATTTTAGTAACTTTATTGGTATTGAAATTAAAAATCGGTTTAGATATCGATGAATCGGTATATTCTGCAACACTGTTTTGGGGTTCATCTACGTCAAAACAATGTTTTTGACAAATTGGAATGAACGGTTGGAGTTCATACCCAGTAAACAAAACGGCGAATAGCCAGATTAAAATAGATGCCGGCGAGCGGTAGGCTACTGGAACTTTGTTATAATCTACCCGCCGTAACTTTATTTCATATTCCCCACTCGAAGTTCATCCAAATGGTGTAAAAGTATGGAGAATCGAGGTAAAATAGGACAGGGGAATACAGAGTAAAATGGGCAGTTCGAAGAATTTTTGATTTTTTCAATAGTTAGAGACACCAAATTAACGTGACAGTATTCAGAATCGATCCAGCGATGAAAACGGAAGCTGTTCTGCATATAAAATTTTTTGACGAGAAAGGTCTATAACTGGGAACGAAAGAGCGGATGCACTAGCAAAAGCAACAAGAGAAGAAACAGAGTTCACCAGCAGAATTCCGAGCGAGGATGTAATCAGATCATGCAAGACAAATGTCAGTTTGCAATGGGAACAGCAGTGGATAAATAAATCTACCTTCTTGAGGTCAATAAAATCAACAACCCTTAAATGGCAAGACAGATTTCCAGCAAAAGAGAGGAGAGCAATTAGTCGTCTGCGAATCGGGCACACTAGGCTAACACATCAGCACCTGTTCAGCAGAGATAGCAGAAATTGTTCGGACATGCGGCGAACAACAGTACGACATATACTATTGGAGTGTAGAGAATATGAAACTGCAGACTTGGTGAAACGCTTGGACAAATTCTGTGCAATAACGAAGAAAAAGAGAAAAAAACTAGTTAAATTCATTAGGAAGACCAATTTATTGAAATTACTATAGCTATTAAATGATATGTACGTTACTTTAACTGAATAAATGATGAATGGGATGAATGACCGCAATTGCGGTTAAAGTCCCCAAACAAAAAAAACTCCAAAATACCTGGATTCAGTAAAAACTTTTTTACCATTTCTTCTACCGTTTTTATACATCCCTCTGCCTGGCCATTACTAGTAAGTTTATACGGAGGACAGTTTATATTTTTATTTTTTTTGTTTTTCTAAACATAGGTTAAAGGAATTGAAGAGAGGGCCAGTGTCAAAAACAAAAAAATCTATTTGTCCAAATTTTGCCGCAAAAACAACTAAATATTTTCCAACTGCACTATGATCTATTTCATTTACTACAGTGACACAATCTCATTTTCGTACACCGCTGTGCGGAATGCTTATATGCATTTTACAAGTAAAAAATTAGTTCACGAGACATTTTATTTATGTAGAAATAGTTTCAGGAATCAGAATATATTGGCCCAAATGGCGCGTTCCCCGTATTTAACATTAGATTGGATGGGTGTAAAAAAATTTCAATTTGTAATTTTCTAAAAATATTTGTTACTATTTCTTTCAATATAAAAGGTATGTCGTATTCATGTCTAAATATTGTAGTGTCAGTTTTAGGAATAAATTTAGCTTCTAAGCTATTTATAGGAGAAATAAAATCTTTATCGTCAATCTTAGCAAATCTTTGTTTGATTTCTGCCATAACATTATTTGTTTCATAAGTCTTATTTACTGGAAAAGTAGATACAGAACACTAGATTAGGGTTGTCGCTGGTGTTCCCATTGTTTTCGCCTCGTTTGTTTTGCTTCCGGTATATATCTGTCAAAGTATCGAAAGTCTTTGGTCCGCGCTTTTGGTACACGCAGAAAAATATGGCCTACTTTTAACCACAAACCGTTTAGTTGAACTTCAAATTGAGTTTGCCTATTTTTCATTTCAGTCTCGTTTATTCTGCTGTGATTTTATGCATTCAAGACCGAAAACGTCCAATGCATAAAATTTGCAACAGAATAAACGAGAGGCAAACAGAAAAATGATGTAATATCTGCTATGTAACAAATTTCTATGTGGCATACTATTATAATTTCATTAATTTTCCCATGATATCTATGCGTGACAGGTAATTTTTATCTGCTACTACAAATTGCAAGAAATTATGTGTTAAATCAATATATTCAATATAACGAATTTTCTCGGTGTAAATTTTCGACTGTTATTGTTATGAAATGAAAGAGTTTGTATATACCGCACAAGGAAATAAAAATTTATCGAAATTCAGTACAAGTTTAGACAATTTGTGCATTCTAATTAGTAAAAAAACACATTAGCCAAGAATGGCCATTGTTTTGCTGGCTAAAAGAAACAAATATGATTAGTCGCTATGAAACGACGATAGAGGATTATTTTTTTGCTTTTTTTATTTGGCCCATTTGACAGGTATATCCCGGAATCAAAACAATGATGTTCCTACCACTGATGCCAGCGACAATCCTCATCTAGTGTTCTGTATCTACTACTGGAAAGGAACCAGTTAAAAAATTTCTCCAGTTAGGAATAAAAACGTCCAACCATGTTCTTCCGAGTAACGGATAGAAATCATTTCGGCAATCTATAATCAACAATTTCAAACTTGCGTTGACTAAATTTCACCAAAACTTCTATTTCACCTAATAGTTGCAATTCAGCACCATTTACTACGGTCAGTTTAGTGGAGGATTTACAAAGGGATTTTGAAAAACGAGAAAAATAAAGACATTTACTCATAACAGACACAGAAGCACCACACTCGACCTCCATCTGCAACGCTTTACCTTCAATTTTTAAACTTACTAAACAAGGACTACTAATTTTATTAAAAGATGTGACATGCAAACAACATAAGTCATCTGAGTCACTAGAAACGATAGTCAGACATATCATTATTATTCGAAATGCTGTTGCTCAAACGATTGAATAGATCAGATATGTCGACATTGCTGTTATCTTCAACATCCATATGATTAAGCGGTTGTGGTTTTTGTTCTCGTCGTTTGAAACATTTTCTTGCCACATGTCATCGTACTCCACAAAAATAACAAACAACATTGGTTGTCTTCTGATTTCTTTTCTATACTCTACAGGCACATAATCTTGAGATTCTCTAGCGTCTTTAAAATATACTTTTTTGAAACGATGGTCGTTAAAGGGCTTATTGTCAAGTCTATTATTAACTGGGATGCGTGTTTTATCCTCGTATTTACCACAATTATTTTCGTAAACATCATTCAAATTCAGTAATACTTCCCCTCTGCCAACAGCAGGTAAACAATTCATAGCTAAAACTTCGTTGTGTTTGTCAGAAAAAGATTAGAAATTGACAGTTGTCATCTCCCAAGTTTCTAAAATTTCTAAATCTGTCGACTCTAGCAAGATTTAATTTATCCTCGCTCAACAACTTTTTTCAATTCAGTATTTTTTACTCCGGCAACAATTCTGTCCAGAATTGCCTGGTCCTTATAATCACCATAATTACGATATTCTGCTTGTAACCGCAGTGACAAAGCAAAATTTTGCAATGTTTCATCTGGTTGCTGAATGCGAGTATTGAAACGAAGTCGTTGTATTAAATCCGATTCCGATCTATCCAAACGAGTCTTTAATTTGCTAATAAGATCCTCGTATGGAACATTTTCAAAATTACCCGTAGGGTAGAGCAATTTCAGTTGAGAAAAACAACTGGACCACACAACATGATTGAATATACTCTTTTGTCAGAATCGTCATCTATTTTGTTCACGATGAAAAAATATTTCAATCGTGTGGGCCAATCTCCGAACGACGTACCGTTACGGAAAGGCTCAATAGTGGCTGCCATTATGTGCGCCATGTCAATGAACTAAAAATTAACACAAATTTACTTCTTCGCCAATTGAGTGACACAAAAGAATAAATGGGAAAAAATCACTTAAGATCACCGGTCCACTAAAACTTCCAACTACACCGTCGGATTCGGTGTTTGTTCTCCAGCAGTCCACTGGGATAACAGCGACTAAAACACCAAAGATCACAAAAAAGAATTAGATTTTTTATAAAAAAAATGTTCTGCTTTAAATAAAACTAAAAACCAAAGAAAACAATTTTTATTTTTGTGTACTTTTGCTTAACATAAACCGTTAGTGCAAAACTGGTACCACTATCACTTCCAAGCCGTCTTTCTCACACCACGAGGAAAAAATGTCGAGAAAAAATGACGCGCTACTGAAACGAGACAAAATGCCTAAACCACACAATGGTTTCGATTAGCGTCGGTTTATACACAATGCACTTTCACTGTTTCTTTTGTTCTATTCTCTGTTACTTACATTTTTCTGCGCCCCAATGGCCACGCTCCAGAAGTGGCGTTTTAAAATATCCGGATGGCCGGGAATCCATCCATTGTGCCGCGTTCCGTAGTTGTCCTCGTCGCCAGTTGTTATATATCTCGTTAGACCGAGAGGTGGACCAGTAGAAGCAGGATCACTAGATGCAGGAACCACTTGGGGAGAACACTTTCTGTGGGGACCAGAAAGGGGAGTTCTTTTAATTTAATAAATAAAGAACACTTGAAGTGTTACACTTCTACTTAGTTCGTTCGCACACTGGAATAAGAGACTGACGTCTCATATCCAGTTGTTTTTATTTATCTTTCTGCAAAGGTAGGTACGCCAAAAGAGCGTAACCTAATTTAGGGTATAATTTTGTATTGTACTAAATTATACCCATTTTGGGTACACAACAGTTTCAAAATCAAAATCATTTCAAACCAAATTTTTCACTGGTTTTGATTAAGGTTGGACAGAGAATGGGCAAAAATCGAAAACGAAAAAAACAGCTCTTTTCCACACCGTGTGTTAGATCTTCATAAAAATCAATCAGCAGTTGGCAGTTTGGCCTTTCTGCACAGCGCTTTGAGCGTTCCTTAACCCACCTGAAGTTGTGCAGTGCACCAGCGCGAGTGGCGGACGGTTGAAGGAGTGCTTAATTTTATACCTACAGGATATGATTTATACCTACAGAACATGATCGAAGATCATGCGGAGTCCTCCCGTAGTAAATACATTTTCCAGTATCTTTGCCGTAAGAATCATGCTCATGCTCTACCCCACATTTGCTGCAGCGTTTCTCGTCGCCACATATGACTGTGGTCCAAACGTTTGAAATTGAAGCAGCTCATGACCTACGGTAAAACAGACGAACTGGTAGACTAACCCTGCAATGAAGACATAGTTAGGGAGTGAAATCCGGCGAAAGTCACTCAAAACGAGTCTGTTGGAGAGTAAGTAGTCCTATTCTCTTCGATGATTCTGTCCCAGAACTAAGGACGCCATACTCGTCTGGCAAAGCAATGCAAGATAGTTAAAGATAAGCGACGAATAGTAGAAGAAAGGAAAGTTTGAAGCAAGAAAAAAAAATGAAAGATTAAGTAACAATAAGGGGTAGACAACCAGATAACGGCAATTCCAGTTAAAACTATCCGAACCTTAACGTTTTTTTTTATTTTGTCATTGTTTATTGTAATATCTAAATCCGTTATTTACAAATCATTTGTCAAATAAAATTCCAATTCATTAACATCTATTACACTACATCTATTTATAAATTGTATATAATTTGCAAAAAGTTTTAGTATGTGTGTTTTCGTTGCTCTTGACATTCCGTTGAGAATGGGTCTTGTCAAGTCGGAGAATTCCAGTATTCTCCAACCGCGCAGTAAAGTCGTAGCCTTTCGCTGCAGCAATGCCCACGCGTTTGTTACACGGGAACACTCGCTGAATTTGTGTTGGAGCGTTTCAACCGCAATATTGCAATACAAACATTGCTCCCCATCCGAGCGTCGGATGACGTGCATCAATCGCCTGTGTTCGATTTTGCCGTTAGCTAGAAGGAACAGCTCGCTTCTCTGGCTGGATGATAGTCCTTGCGTACGATGTATGTTAGACCACACTCGTCGCCAGTCTATGTTTGTGTTTTCAAGTTCTACTTTGGGCTCTTCGGTGCTATCCACATAGAAACGGTGCATGAGATCAGCGGATGGGTGTTGCTGGAGTTGGGGAGGTATTTGTTGAAGTTGCTGGCGGATCAGTTTCAGACAAGGGCAATCAGCTGGAGGAATTATTGGGTTGGGATTATCTTGTAGGATATAGGATTTGTAGAAGGGAGTAGAGTTGATTTCTCGGAGATGACGATTTATTAGCAATGCTTTGCATTTGAACGTTGGTAGGTGAAGCTTTAGTGCACCCTGTTCACGATCGCGTGCCAGTTGATGTATTGGAACGCGAGCTGGTAGTCCGCGCCATAGGAAAGTTCCCATAGATGAAGTCAGCTTTGCTATATGTCTGCTTGATGGCGGCAGAATTGAAGCGAGGTACCACATTCTGGACGCAAATGTATTTAATAATGTCACCTTCTGTAATAGAGTCAGCGAGCGCGTTGAATGTAGCCATAGCAGTTGACCAAATTTCACCATTAGAGCATCCCAATTCAGCTTGACCATGAGGCGAATTGAGTTGGTGAATACCACCCCAAGGATTTTCACTGTGTTTGCCGTCTGTAACCAAGGCACATTCATACGGCTTCCATCAATGAACCCTACATCGATGGACGTTGTTTTCGCCAGATTCAGTTTGGCTCCCGAGACACGAGAGAAAAGATCGTGCATCCTGTTTATTTTTTCGACAGTCGAAGCGATAACGGAGATATCATCGGCGTAAGCAACAATCAGATCGTTTCCACACACATTGCTGAGTTGTCTCAGAAGCGGGACTAAATATAGCGAGAACCAGGTGGATGACAACGGATTCCCTTGCGGGACCGATCGTTGGATGGGGAAAGGAGTCGACAGATGGCCGTTGACGAGTAGACGGCACGACGTCATTTCGGCAAAACGAGAGAGCAGCGTTACTAACCTGCGATTGATGCCGAGCGAGCACATGTTGTCGAATAGAAAACTTCGGTTCACACGATCGAACGCGTGGTCCAGGTCGAACGATATGAGTTTTGCTCTCTGCTTACGCGCGATCAGCTGGGCAATCCTGTCCTTGAGGGAGAGCGTGGCTTGGAAGATGTTGTTATCGGAATTTGAGCATTTCTGTGTATCACCCAAAATTCGATGGGCACTCACGATCTTCTCCAGTCTTGCTTTGAGGATGCGAGATAGAAGTTTATAGTCGTAGTTAATAAGAGAAATCGGCCTGTACGAGCGAGCGGTGTCACCAGTGTTTTTCTTTTTTACCAATACAATAATGCTCTCAACGAAGGCGGCGGGGAAGTTGGACGACAGGGCTTCATTTAAAATGAGATTGAGTTCTCGATGGATGACGTCAAAGGTTCGCAAATAAAACTCTCTTGGGAGGCCGTCCGAACCTGGAGATTTTTTCGGAGCGCTAGTTTTAATTGCCGAGAATATTTCGGCAGTCGTAAGTTCGCTCATACAGTTCTCGTTCATTATATCATTATCAGGTACTATTCTGTTGCATATAAAATCGTCGTCCCTCGCGTCGTTCGATCCCTCTCTTGCGTACAACTCCTTGTAGTAATCCAGCATGTGTTGTTCGATGTCTTGGGAGCAATCGAGAATTTCATCTCTCTCGTTTCGAATTTGGGTGATTGTAGTTCGCTTCCTTCTTCTCTCCCCTAGCTGGAACGTGGACAACGGTTCTCCGGCGATATTCGTTTCATTGATGCGTACAAACATGTGCGTGAATTCTCGTTGATGTGATAGCATTTCAGCCTTTAGACGGTTGATGGTTGTTAACATGGTGGGATCTTGATAGTAACCATCGTACGCGGTACGCAGCTGAGCATACAGCTGCTACTGTTTACGATGAAACTCGTCGTATGCTAATCTTGACATCCATCGAAAAAATGATTTTGTTTTCGGTTTGGCGTATGTCAACCACCAATCCATCCACGTATTGTAATTCCTACGTTGTCGAGTCCGATACTGCCATCGAGTCCGAAACTCGTCAATATTTTCAGCAGTCAAAAGGTGTGGACGAAGCGACCAGAAACTTCGACCCGGTTCTCTGCCGAGGCGGGGAAGGCAGATTCGCGCAGTAACGGCCTTATGGTTCGTAAAAGAGCAGACATGAGTGTGTATATTTCTCAGCTGATCGCAGAGGCCTGAGCTGACGTAGATGCGATCTAGTCTCGACATGGAGCTGTGAGTAATATATGTGTGGCTGATTGTTTGCGGACTCAGTTTTACCCACACGTCGTGCAGATTCATCTGCTGGATGGTCGTCTTGAGTGCGGGACTCGTGTTATTTCCCGTCGCATCACACTGCCTAAGTACGCAGTTGAAATCTCCTGCTAGAATCACGTGCTCGGTCGGCTGTCTAAGATAGTAGGCAATCGTGTTGTTAAAAAATCTCTCCCGTTCTGCTCTCATTGCTGTGCCTGATGGTGCATACACGTTACAGAGTGTCATGTTGTGTACTCGTACCGAAGTGAGGCGACCATCCAGACTTCTTTCAACGTGGGTGAATCGTATGTGCTCTCGCAAGGCGATTGCAGTTCCTCTCCTGGCATGATCAACGTTGCAGATCATATTATAACCTGGTAGGGACAACTGCTCATTTTCCACCTCCTGCAGGAATACAATGTCGAGTTCCATCGATCGGACGAAAGATCGTAGCGCGTTCAGCTTGGTCGTGTTGGTGATCGTATTTATGTTGATGGTGGCTATATTGTAACTGTTGTACTCCATTACAAAATTATATCTTCATCGTGCGAGTCTTCGCCTTCGTCGTGTCGTTGTTTTTTGCCTGGTGGACGACGAAGCGAACGTCTGCTGCTTGTGGAGGACGTGGATCGATCGGTATCATGCCCATCGTTTCTGAGCTCATTCGGTGCCGGTCTGCGCTGTGCATCTGCAGGTTGATGGGTTGGCACCTTGAAAGCGCCGTCGTTTAGCGTTGTACGACTTGGAGGCTGATCAGACTCCGACTGTCGCTGTTTTTGTGGTGGTTTGTTCGTGTGTGTGGGAGCAGTCGGGAGTGCTGTCAATGTATTCGGCTGCGGCGGCAAATGCTTCGGGGCCGACGGCGCGTTGATTAACTGCTTTTTTATCATCGGCTGTGGCTGGATCGGCTTCGGTCTGGCCGGTTGCTTCGTTTTGCTTGCGTTTTGCTGATCGGCAGCTAGTTTCTGAACCAGAAGTTTTTTGTTCTGGATGCATGAGATGCCACTGTGTACGAATTCGCTACAGTGTCGACATGTTTGCTGTTGGCCGTAGTACAACAGAGCTGTACACTCTCCGTCGATGGTGACAAACGATGGAATATTCTTTTTCACCAACATTTTTGCTACCCGAACGTCAGTCGGGATACCGCCGAACGCGTATCTTTCATCCCACATTATTTCGTGAAGTGATAGTATATCACCGTAAGCTTGTAGGAACTCGATGATTTTTTCGTCAGTAACGTCCTCGGAAAGATCAAACAGTTTCACTTCCACTGCTCCATCCTCCATTGTGATCCTCAGCTTGTACGTCTTGCCGTCGATCTCTGTTTCGTGTTTGTTGTCGTGTTCTTGAACGATGGTCTGTGCTACCGAAAGTTCACTGACCTTAACACAGGCACACCCTAGACTTCTACTTGGCTGAATACGAACAACTTGCTCCTTCTGCAATCCGAGAATCGTATTAACGAAGCTGTGGAGCTCTTCGTAAGATGGCTTCCGCGGAAGATGCGCATAGTCGATGCGGAACGTGTTTTCGCGTCGTCTCATCATGATAATAACCGAAACGACCCGGATGTTGAACGAATATAGGGCCGGCGATGCCCAAAATCCCTTCGAGGGAATAAAAACTTGGAATTGAAAATAGCCCGTGCACGACTTCAAAGCGAAAGCAAAAACGTGTCTACTCCTCTTGGAAGTTGAGCGCTTACTGAACGTTCGTAACCACTACAATAATTTTTAACTACATCCCTAACTATAACCACATAAACAAATCGGTTTTAACTTGAAAATCACAGGAATTTGCAGGAGTTTCATGATCCGCAGGCCGCCTATAAAATGTGCTGTTCATTGCTGCCATCGCAATACCAATATGTGATATGGATACGCGCAAATTATTTTTGTTGTGAAAAATTATAAAGTCAGTATTTCATAAGTTAGAGTAGAGCTCATGCCAAACTAGCGGTTTTCAAAAAAAAAGTAGAGCGTAGACTTTGGAATCAGAATTAAAATGCGCGCATCCAATTTTTCACAGCTGTATTGGTACTAGTAACACCTTATCCGTATTGTCATTTAAAAGAACTGGACTTCCTTCCTATTAAGCAGTGAAACGAATGAGCTTACGAGATTGACAACTATCAAAAGAGGGTTTATTCCATTTTTCCAAGCGCTTTTATAGCGTCCGATATTTTGACATTTTTAACTAAATGGCTAATTTCATTATGCCGACTAATCTTTATATCGACTCCTACAATTCTTCCTTCTTCAGTTTTTTGAATGTATTAGAAAATATTTTAAAATTGTTATATACAACATATAAACTTAATGCAAAATATCGATAGCATTAAATTAAAAGTAAACAAAATTTACATCTTTTTTTCTTATTCTTAGTTCTACTCGAGCGCCTTATTCTAGGCGGAGAATTCTGCTGATGTGATGAACATTTTCGATGCAGAATATGCTCGGAATCGTTTACTGCTTGCGAATCCTGAACATTGTCGCATGGATCTGGCGAGTTGAATCCACCAAAAATTAAACGAATCCGAAGCGAATCCATAAAAATCATCGTCGGTTTTTGCTTATTTCGCTACTTTGCTTTATGCTGTCTAACATCGTCTCCTTCTCGTCTTCGTTTGCTCAGACGGACTGGCGGGGTATGGTCAAAGACAACCGATGCTCTTGACCGTCGTTTCTCCTCCACCAAATGAAGCTGATGTCTGTGGGCCGATATCATACGACCACCGAGTGAGACGCTTCACATCCTCAACCACAGAATCTACCGCCTTATCCGAAATCAAAACATGGTTGATGATCACAGAGGAAAAAAATGTTTTGCGCCAGTCTGGGAAAAAACAATCAAGCCTTTTCCGGCCATAAAGTGGAGAAATTTTACGCAAATTCATATTTTTGTCAACAGTTGTTACGGCATTTAATTAGCAAGGGACTGGAAGGTGAAGTATATTTTTCAATATTGAGAGCCATAGTACTCAAGGGAGAGCAAGGAGTTGAAGGGAGAAAGTTTAGAAAAGCGTGGAAGGATCATATATGCAAGCTTAGAGCTCACCGGCGACTTAACTTTTTGTCTGTTACCGTAGGAGTCAGGATCTTTTGGCATTAGAAAAGCGAATCACCTGAGTCTACGGCATGTCCGGACAAGCGTAAAGTAACTTGTTACTTCATGCTGTCGGAACCGACAAAAAGTTAAGTCACGCTAAACTTCCACACTAAGCAGACTCCTTGCTCTCCCTTGAGTACTATGGCTCTTAATATTGAAAAATATACTTCACCTTCCAGTCCCTTGCTAATTAAATGCCGTAACAACTGTTTACAAATTGACTCAATATTATAAATTTATAACGGTGGCCCTTCTTTCTACAAAACTGGCAGAAAAATGTCTTCCTAACAGCAGAAAAGGACCAACTACGACTTCTACTACTGTAACTATTGTTCCTATTATCCATTCTCCTATCCCTACTCCTTGGCTTTCGCGAATTGTTGAATATCTTTCTACCATTACTGTCCACCTTTGTAATCACCGTCAATTTCCCATCATTTATTAGTCTGGTGCGTACGCCAGCAACCTCCCGGTTAACAATAATCTTTTCAACCCTAGACAACGTTAAATCTTCTTCCTCTAAAAGGCGTTGCTGAACATTTTTATCAAAAACTCCCATTACTAATTTATCACGAATAGCCGTCTCTTTAAAAGCACCAAATTTGCAACGCTCCGCCTGCAGTTTAACTTTGACAATAAAATTCTCTGCTTTCTCATCGTCCCCTTGCATCATGGCGTAGAACTTATATTGTTGGAACATCTGTATCCGACTTGTCTAATCTTTTCTTCGAGGATTCAAGGATAACCTCAAAAGTCATAGTAGAAAGATCTACACCAGGATGTAAAAGTTTCATACCGGCTTGAACCTTCGATCGAACCGGTCACAAATCTTGATAGCTCCTGGTTTACATAGAGTTTTTCAATAGCAACAATCTTTCTCAAGGCTACCTATATTTTCGCTCGATCAGTCTTTCTCAAGACTACCTATATTTTTTCGACAATTAGTCTTTGTCAAGACTACCTACTTTTTCTACTCAATCAGTCTTTTTCAAGACTAAAACATTTTTCTAGAACAATTCAGCCTAAAGAAATATTTAATTCTTCCAGCATGCCTGGGTCCTCCCAGACAGGCCGTGTGCCAAAAATTAAAGCTAAACGGAAAAGGGTATTGTCTCCACCCAAAAATTCAATTGACTGCAGCAACTCATTCGATGTTTTATCCGAATGTGAAGCTGATGAAATTTCTAAATTTCCTCGCATTGCGCATAATGCCAATGAGAAGAAAACGCAATCACCTCCGCCTATAACAGTGATGATCTCCGACTTCAAAGCCTTTCGAACTGAGCTTTCGACGTTCCTTCCGGACGTGAAAGTCTCTTTTCAGATTGGCCGAAGAGGAGAATGTCGAGTTACAGCGGAGGAATTGATTGGCCACAAACGACTACTCCAGTATCTTACGGAGAAGTTATATAAATTTTATTCATATGATTTCAAGACAGATAGACTATTCAAGGCTGTCTTGAAAGGACTACCACAGACTAACAGACATAACACTATGAGGGAATTCCCTCAAAAAACATCGATCCGACAATTTTCCCAGAACACTAGCTCCACTTTTTATTCATAGTCCCAAACACTCATTTACTGGTGGAACAATTTTTCACTAGTGGTCTATCCCCCATATGCTAGTTCATATGTCAGTGGCGTCATAATTTCAAATGTGGCTACAGTCCCAACTACAAATATATTTAAAATGACCGGTAAAGCGGGCGAAGCATTGTTTTCGAGTGTTATGTCTGTTAGTCTGTGGGACTACCACAAGGTCAAAGTTTGGATGAAATATCCAACGAATTGAAAAATTTACTTGGCTTTTCTCCTTTACAAGTTATTCTTATGAAGAGAAAGGCTAGCGGCGAGAACACGCCAGTACGCTCTGGAATTATCCAGGAGCTTTATTTAATTCATTTTAACCGTAATGAGGTTAATAATTTAAGAAGTACTTGAAAAAAGATGGGTGGGTAATGTCTGCGACATAACCGGAGAGATGTAGAATACATAAGGAACACGTTCTTCAAATATGTTGATACTCATTGGAATTTTCGGACAAAAGGTGATTTGGGCGAGTAATATTTCAAATTATTCTTTACAAAAATTATGGTGGTCCTAAAAAGGACCGGTTTTGTTGGCGTTGTTGGCCTTGGTGAGGGAGATGGCTAACGATGAAATTAATTGTTAGCATGAGGAAGTCGCGTAGTACTGGCCAATGGAAGAACAGATAATAATTGATTCCTGAAAATCAATTTTTCTTTATTCATGTAAATTATACACACTTACAAATCTAATAGAAGATTCCTGGTCATATTTCTGAATCATTAGTGCGAACATTGTGTAATTTGGTTAAGTACAATGAAAGTTACAAACTTTCCAAACTCGACCTTCTGTTCCTTCAGAAATATTGAAATGGGGTGTCTATATTAAACCGTTAGTCGTGGTCACAATACAAAAGATGGGTGGGCAATGTCTGCGACATAACCGGAGAGATGTAGAATACATAAGGAACACGTTCTTCAAATATGTTGATACTCATTGGAATTTTCGGACAAAAGGTGATTTGGGCGAGTAATATTTCAAATTATTCTTTACAAAAATGATGGTGGTCCTAAAAAGGACCGGTTTTGTTGGCGTTGTTGGCCTTGGTGAGGGAGATGGCTAACGATGAAATTAATTGTTAGCATGAGGAAGTCGCGTAGTACTGGCCAATGGAAGAACAGATAATAATTGATTCCTGAAAATCAATTTTTCTTTATTCATGTAAATTATACATACTTACAAATCTAATAGAAGATTCCTGGTCATATTTCTGAATCATTAGTGCGAATATTTTTACCATTTTTTTGTTAACCATTTTTGTTAACGACCTATTGAGTTAATTTGTCAACAGTTTTTTCGGCATTTAATTAGCAAGGGACTGGAAGGTGAAGTATATTTTTCAATATTTAGAGCCATAGTACTCAAGGGAGAGCAAGGTGTTGAAAGGAGAAAGTTTAGAAAAGCGTGGAAGGATCATATATGCAAGCTTAGAGCTCACCGGCGACTTAACCCTTTGTCTGCTGCCGTAGTGGTCAGGGTCTTTTGGCATTGGAAATGCGAATCACCTGAGTCTACGGCATGTCCGAACAAGCGTAAAGTAACTTGTTACTTCATGCTGTCGGAACCGACTCGGTTCCGACAGCATGAAGTAACAAGTTACTTTACGCTTGTTCGGACATGCCGTAGACTCAGGTGATTCGCATTTCCAATGCCAAAAGACCCTGACCACTACGGCAGCAGACAAAGGGTTAAGTCGCCGGTGAGCTCTAAGCTTGCATATATGATCCTTCCACGCTTTTCTAAACTTTCTCCTTTCAACACCTTGCTCTCCCTTGAGTACTATGGCTCTAAATATTGAAAAATATACTTCACCTTCCAGTCCCTTGCTAATTAAATGCCGAAAAAACTGTTGACACATTAGTGCGAACATTGTGTAATTTGGTTAAGTACAATGAAAGTTACAAACTTTCCAAACTCGACCTTCTGTTCCTTCAGAAATATTGAAATGGGGTGTCTATATTAAACCGTTAGTCGTGGTCACAATAAAAAAAGATGGGTGGGTAATGTCTGTCACATAACCGGAGCGTCGTGATTTCAATTCGAGACGTTAATTTAAATCTAATAATATTCAACAGAATCACGTTTGAATGGGAAATTTTCAAATCATTCTCTATGGTAATAATGGTGGTTCTGAAAAGAACCTTTGGTATCGGCGTTGGTGTTGATGGTGATGCGCTGGATCGTTGGATATTTTTGGCATGATAGTTACGTGCCTGGCGAACTGTTTTGTAGCCTCGAACAAAACGACAAGACTGGCTTCTTCGGGTACCATTACGGCTGAACTTTATAAGCTTAGCTCGACTTTGAAATCCTGCACAATCTCACGAATCAGTCACTGGTAGGGCCATTTTGTTTGCTACTAGCACGGAGCTGCACAAAAAATCATTTATTGCAGTTAGTTCACAGAGGCTGCCAAAAGCTCGAATAGAAGCATGCCACTTCAACATTTCTCTTAAACACATGCAACAACACATTCGTTTTGGTAATACTGATAATAACAGTAGAAAGGAATGGAAAAGCAGTGCACGAAACGAGCGAGAGGATAATTTAATTTTTTGTTCCGTGTGCAAGCTACTTCTTTCCACACAACGTATTATGTTGATTGTTGAAAATTTGTTACACACCTTAAAATGAAAGTTTCAGTTTAACTCTCACTAGAACACAATTGATTGGTCCTGAAAAGAACCGTTGCTTTTATTGTAATTTACGCACACTCCCAGCGGACACTGTGAGCCAGTTTGATTTCTTTTGCGAGAAAGTTACGTACTTGGCGCACTATTTTGTATCCTCAAACAAACCGACCAAGTAGGCATCACTGGCTTCATTACGGCTGAGTTTTGTAAGCGTAGCTCGACTTTGAAGTAATACACAACCTTACGAACCAGACGCTGGAATGTTTGCCAGCGGATTAGTTTCTCCGTTGTCCTTTATTTGGGGCGAAATACTGGCATGGCGACAGTTCCTGATCGGTAGTTGGTTGCGATGGGACACCAGTAGCTGGGGCACTTTTGCGGACCGTCATCATTGCCAACTGCTTTCCTCCGGTGGACTGGCTGCTTGCTAGTGCTTGAACGAATACGAATGATGAGAAAAACCGACCGACCAATATTCATATATGAAAACACGAGAAAGCACTACTATCGCTCTCTCGCTCGTTTTCGTGCCATTCCTGTGCCTTTCCGTTCGGCTACCAATACTAGCATAACCAAAACGAATATTCTGTCTTTCCATCGCCTTCAATCTAGTGGCCAGTGCTAGCAAACTTGCATGTTCAGTTTTTCAATAACAACATTCCAACAATATTTTCAAAGAATGTTGCAGATTTGAAAAGAAGGAAGGAAAAGATTTTCACAAATTTAAATTCTTTTGTCTTATTTGTTAGCGGTGATACTGGCCATGGGATGGTGGGGGAACACCCACATTCGTTTGTTATGATGGTATTAGCAGCAGAAAGGAATGGAAAAGCAGTGCACGAAAACGAGCGAGAGGATAATTTAAATTCTCTTTCTTTCTTTCCACACATCGTATTTCTTATATAGCTTTCTGAAAATTATTTGTTATACACCATAAAATGTAAATTTTAGTTTAACACTTGTTAGAACACATTTAATTGGTCCTGTAAAGAACCGTTTATTGTTTTATTGCGGGAGCATAATTCAGACGCACTCCCCACGTACACGGTGAGCCAGTTTAACTCTTATTAGAACACAGATTAGTTTCTCTGTTGCCCTTTAGTTGGGGCGAAATTCTTGCAGGGCGACAGTTTCTGATCGGGTTGCGATGAGTCACCAGTAGCTGGGGCACTTTTTCCGACCGTCGTCATCGCCAACTGCTTTCCTTCGGTGGACTGGCTGCTTGCTAGTGCTTGAACGAATACGAATGATGCGAAAAACCGATCGACCAATATTCATATATGAACACACGAGAAAGCACTACTATCGCTCTCTCGCTCGTTTTCGTGCCATTCCTGTGCCTTTCCTTTCCGTTCGGCTACCAATACTAGCATAACCAAAACGAATATTCTGTCTTTCCTTCGCCTCAATCTAGTGGCCAGTGCTGGCAAACTTGCATGTTCAGTTTTTCAATAACAACATTCCAACAATATTTTCAAAGAATGTTGCAGATTTGAAAAGGAAGGAAAAGATTTTCACAAATTTAAATTCTTTTGTGTTATTTGTTAGCGCTGATAAAGGATATTTAGTTTGCTACTAGCAAGGAGCTGCACAAACAAATCGATTTATGCAGTTAATCAACGGAAGCTGCCAAATAGTTCAATAAAATAATTCAAATTGTAATAGCGACATGCAATTGTGGCAACACTGGCCATGGGATGGCGAGAGAATACGCACATTCGTTTTCGTTATGATGGTATTAGCAGCCAGGGTTACCAAAAATACAGAATAATCTGTATTTATACAGATTTTTCAGCCATTTTCAGACCAAGAATCTGTATGCACAGATATACAGATTTTTCCGTGTATGTACAGATATACAGATTTTTGAGAAATGATGTTACAAAAAGTATTTTTAGAAATATTTTTTTTCAGTTTCAGTAATACTTCCTCTCTGTCTCTCTCAGTTTGGCCCTCTATATTAAAATATATCTTCACTTTTGAGATTGGTCGCTCACTCTGAAAGGTAAAGGTTTGTAATACACTCAGGTTAGCACCCAGCAAACGCCTGGCTGTAGACTACTTCCAGAAACGTTAATTGTAATGCTCTGTGACTTTGTTAATTCTTTATTTTTTCGAAAATTCGACAGCTACATTGGTCGACTAAATGTTTATAACATTATATATCAACAAAAGTCATTAAATGAAGAAGATCATTTTTCCATTGTACACATCGATAAAGTTCCCGTCTTGCTGGAAATACGCGAACATGTTCCCTGTCCACAAGAAGGGTAATAAGCGAGACGTCAATAACTACCGTGGAATAACTTCATTGAGTGCAGTTTCAAAGTTGTTCGAGCTGGTGATTATGGAACCTCTTCAGGCTCATTGTAAGCAGTACCTAAGTGACGATCAACACGGCTTCACGTCCGGGCGGTCAACAGCGTCTAACCTGCTGTGTTTAACATCCTACATAACAGAGAGTATGGAACATCGTGCTCAAACCGACGTTGTTTACACCGACTTATCTGCCGCTTTCGATAAGATAAATCACGATATCGCAATCGCAAAAATGGAGAGATTTGGAATAAATGGTAGTGTTTTGCAGTTGTTTCGATCCTACCTCACAGACCGAGAGATAGCGGTTATCATAGGAGATTGTCAGGCCCCCACCTTCATTTCTACGTCAGGAATACCTCAAGGAAGCCACTTGGGACCGTTGATGTTTCTGCTATACTTCAATGATGTACATCTAGTTCTGAAGACTCCACGATTGTCCTTCGCAGATGATATTCCGCCTAATTCGGTCAATTGAAGATTGCAGATTTCTCCAACAGAAGCTTGATGTCTTTGCTGATTGGTGTAACACGAACCGCATGTGCGTGAGCCCGAAGAAGTGTTCGGTAATATCGTTTTCACGGAAAAAAGATTCGATTCATTTTACCTACCGTCTACTAGAAACAGACATTGAACGCGTCAGTCACGTTAAAGATCTGGGAGTGATTCTGGATCCTCAACTTACGTTTAAACAGCACGTCTCCTATGCAGTTGGTAAAGCATCTCGAGCACTGGGATGCATCTTCAGAATAGCCAAAAATTTTACGGATATCTATTGTCTCAAATCGCTCTACTGTTCTTTATCGCGATTAATTCTAGAATATTGCTCTGAAGTTTGGAGTCCAAACTACAATAATGGCATTGAGAGAATAGAGTCCGTTCAGCGTCGCTTTTTACGTTTCGCGCTTCGTAGATTGCCGTGGAGAGATCCTTCCCGACTACCTCGCTATGAAAACCGGTGTTGGCTAATTCAACTAGAGCCCCTACATGTTCGAAGGAATACTGCAAGAGCCTTGTTCATCGCTGACACTCTGCAAGGTCGTATAGATGCCCCAGCTATTCTGGAACAAATCAACATAAACATTTTGCTCAGATTACCATTCCGACGCGCTAACTATAGTATGTATGAAGTCATCACTTTTAACCAGACAGCTACGGCATTTGATTTCAACGCTTCTCGACAAAATCTGCGTATACGTTTTTCCAGACTATTTAATCAATTAGCTAACAACACTTGACCTTTTTATTTGTTTTTAATTATTGTATGACTATTGTTTTTGTGTACTTGATTGTTAGTAACTAGACTTGTATTTAAGTCAACATCATTGGGGCTTTGATATGCCTGTTGATGTATTGAACAAATAAACAAATAAACAAAGTTCAAGTTTCTTGATGTAAAATATCAGAACGACTTGTAGTGTTTTTTTATGAAAATGTAAACAGATCCATGCTTGACTGATTTAAACCACAAAAATTAATATCTTCGATAGATAATCCAGCAAAAGGTTACACAACTCAACTGATTCGATACAGATATCGACACAGATTTTTTGAAGAGTAAATACAGATGAAAAGATTTTTTAGGACAAAAATACAGATTTAATTTTGGCAACCCTGTTAGCAGCAGAAAGGAATGGAAAAGCAGTGCACGAAAACGAGCGAGAGGATAATTTAAATTCTCTTTCTTTCTTTCCACACATCGTATTTCTTATATAGCTTTCTGAAAATTATTTGTTATACACCATAAAATGTAAATTTCAGTTTAACTCTTATTAGAACACAATTAATTGGTCCTGTAAAGAACCGTTTGTTTTATTGCGGGAGCATAATTCAGACGCACTCCCCGCGGACACGGTGAGCCAGTTTAACTCTTATTAGAACACAGATTAGTTTCTCTGTTGCCCTTTAGTTGGGGCGAAATTCTTGCAGGGCGACAGTTCCTGATCGGGTTGCGATGAGTCACCAGTAGCTGGGGCACTTTTTCCGACCGTCGTCATCGCCAACTGCTTTCCTTCGGTGGACTGGCTGCTTGCTAGTGCTTGAACTTGAACAAATACGAATGATGAGAAAAACCGACCGACAGATATTTTTATAATCGCGCTAATATGCACTACTATCGCTTTCTCGCTCGTTCTCGTGCCGTGCATGAGCCTTTCCTTTCCGCCCGGCTTCTAATGGCCTAACCAAAGGAATATGCCGTCTTTCCCCCACCAACTGCTCTCGTCAAGCAACCCAATGCGAATAATCATAGGAACAAACATGTAGTGGACCGATATATAAACTTTTCATTATTTTATTGTTCGGTTGGTCTACCAAAGTAACGGCTCTGTGCGGGATGGGCTGAAAATTTTCACTTTTCCGAGTCGTTTTCGGAAGATTTTTTGAAACACATTTTTTTGTTATTAGTGCATGTTATACATACTTCAAATTTTAATACAGCATAGAGGAACATATTTTCAACAAATTGGCCTAAAAATCAAATCATACTGTTAAGTATGATAAAAGTTATTAACGTTCAAAATCTGACGCGGCGCCGCAGCCGATATTTTGAAACGGGACCCCTATATTGAAAGCTTAAATGTATTCTACATTAAAAGCACGTTTTATGTTCCACGTTGGAGTAAAGTGGGAACATTATAGACGACATGGGGGCAGAATTCAAAATCTGGCCCAGTGTCGTAGATGCCAAGGCTTTGGGCACGGCACAAAAATTGTCATTTGAATTCCAAATGTATGATCTGTGGTGATAAATCGCACACTAATAATACTTGTCCGGTGAAAAAAACCACAAAAAGTTTCAAATGCGCTAATTGTAGCGAAAATTAAAAGAAATGCGTGAATCCCAAAAACTTCTTAACATTAAATTTGTATGGCCTGGTCGTGGAGGAATGATTTTAGTAAAAAAGGATGAACATTCTAAGATTGAAAGAATTGGTAGCAAACATGACCTTAATCGAATCATAAATAATTACAAAAGTGCAAAATCTGCCTCTTCTTCACCACAACAATCTGCCCCTAAGCGAAAACGAAATTAAGAATTGTAGTTAACAATCCAGCATAAAACTTGAATTCATGCATATCCAATGGCTAATACAATCAAAAAATTTTCTTTCGACCATATTTACGATTTTAATGACAATTATATTAACAATGATAACCAGACACTAAAAATTTTGCAGTGGAACGTAAGAGGTATAAACAATCTCTCTAAATTTGATGAAATTTTGCAAACCCTTGACAGTTGTAAAACTTCCATAGATGTTATAGTGATTGGTGAGACATGGTTAAAAGACGACAATTGTGCTCTCTATGAAATACCACATTTCAAAGCATTTTTCGCGTGCAGGCAACACTCTAGCGGAGGTTTAGCTGTGTATGTCAATCAGACTATCAAACATAGAATTGTAAAAAACTATACCGCAGAAGGATTTCATCACATTCACATCGAACTGTTTATCAAAGGACAGTTTTATGATGTTCATGGAATTTACCGTCCTCCTAGCTTTGATTTCAATGATTTCTCAGCCTATTTAGAAAATTTGATGTGTTCAGTCCAATCGAAGCACTCGTGTGCTATTGTAGGTGATGTAAATGTCCCAATTAATCTTGCTAATAACAATATTGTTAGAAGATATAAAATACTGTTGGAATCCTATGACTTTATTTGTACAAATGTTTTTCCTACCAGACCAATTAGCGAAAACATACTTGATCATGTGCTATGCAAACTGGACGATGTAAATCGAGTGCGCAATGACACAATATTTAACAATCTGAGTGACCACTCTCAGATCTTAACAACTTTCAAAATTACAGCTGATAGGGAACCAATGTTGCTTACCAAAAAAATTGTAAACCATCGCCAACTTAACCACGAGTTTTCCAGCTTCATTAATAGTATTGATGTCATTGTCGACCCGGAATCTACTATTCAATCTATCGCATCCACATACAACTCATTACTTCAACGTCATACGAAAACAATAACTAAAACAGTTAAAGTGAAAGGCACTCACTGTCCCTGGATGACTTTGGATTTATGGACTCTAGTAAAAATAAAGAGTAATTACCTTCAACGTCTCAAAAGTAATCCCGCCGATCAACATCTAAAGCAAATGCTATTGCATGTATCCAAAAAGGTAGATGCCACAAAACGACGGGTAAAAAAATCTTTCTATGAGAACCTTCTTACTAACACACCACGTTCAAAACTATGGAAAAACCTAAAAAGCACTTTTGGTTTAGCAAAGAAAAGCGACCAGATAAATCTAATTGTCGATGGTAAAAAAACCAACAATAATGCAGAAGTCTGTGAGTCTTTTAATGTCTTCTTCTCTAGTATAGGGCAAAAACTGTCAAATGATATCCCCACCACCTCAAACATTTGTCCTTTAAGTAATGTTCGTCGCGTCCGTGAGTCAATATTTTTACGTCCTTCATCAACAAACGAAGTAATTATGCTTATTATGCCTAGATAATAAGAAGAGTAGTGGCCCTGATAACATTCCTGTCAATATGTTAAAAGGAAATTCTTGCGCTTTTTCTAGAATCCTTTCTCAATGTTTCAACATAATTGTTCAATCTGGTTATTACCCTGACTGTCTCAAAGTGGCTAAAGTCATCCCTGTTTTTAAATCAGGTAACTGTTGTGATTGTAATAATTATCGTCCTATATCTACACTGTGCGTTTTCAACAAAATTCTCGAAAAACTATTTGTTGCTAGATTATTAGAATTTTTGAACAAACACAGCGTCCTCTATAGATTTCAGTATGGGTTTAGACAAGGCTCTAGCACCCAAACCGCTATAATTGAATTAGTAGATCTAATAATGAGCGAAGTGGATCGTAAAAACATTGTTGGTGCTCTATTCCTAGACCTTAAAAAAGCATTTGACACTTTGGACCACACAATACTGCTGGCCAAGCTTGAATGTTACGGTATCAGGGGCATTGCTCATTCTGTTATTCATAGTTACCTGACGAATAGAAAGCAATTTGTATCTGTGGATGGTGAACGTAGTAGCCTTGCTCCCATTGGAATCGGTGTCCCTCAAGGTAGTAATATAGGACCTTTGTTATTTCTGTTGTATATTAATGACCTAGGTAACTTGAGGCTTACTGGAACTCCTAGACTGTTTGCTGATGACACAGCTCTGTTTTATCCCAACAATGATGTCAATACTATTATTAACTCGATCGATAACGATCTAAGTGTTCTCGACCAATATTTCAAAGCAAATTTATTATCACTAAACCTTTCCAAAACTAAGTACATGATCTTCCGATCCATACGGAAAACATTACCAACACATCATCATCCCAAACTTAGAGATTGTACAATTGAAAATGTGGACTGTTTCAAATATTTGGGTATACACTTAGATCCTACGTTATCCTGGACACACCACATAAAATTTATCGAAAAGCGTGTGGCATCCTCCTGTGGTATTTTGTGGAGAGTTAAAGCGTTTGTTCCCCAGCGAGCTCTATTGAACTACTACTTTGCATACATTCATTCACAACTTAACTACTTAGTATCGGTATGGGGGCGAGCAGCGAGCTCTCACCTTAAAAAGCTACAAACACTACAAAACAGATCCCTGAAAATTATATTTAATAAACCACTTTTATATTCGACTTTGTTGTTATACTTTGAAAGTGCCCACAATATTTTACCCATGGCCCACTTATGTGACGTACAAACATTATTATTCATACACGACAATCTACATAACTCCATCGCGCAGCATAATATACATTTTACAACTTTAACACATTCTCGTTCAACACGTCGAAATAGTAACTTGCAACGCATTCGAGCAGCCACAAACCTTGGCCAAAAGCGCATTCTTTTTATTGGCCCTACCAAATTTAATGCACTTCCACTTGACATGCAGAGAATCGACAATCGTACCATCTTCAAGGCTAGATTGAAACAGTACTTTAAACATAGGCTTAACGAAATATTTAATTAATGATATTGTTTTGTAATTTAATGTAAACATCCGTCAGCAGTATTTAACTTTAATTTAATTTATAATGTGGATCCCTTAACAGGAAATCTATTTCCACTGGGATTCCACCTTAGTTAATTATCTTAAACTAATTGCACATCAATAAATGTCTGTCTCAGCTCAGTTTGTTTTATTTGTTTTGTTTGTTTTTGTTGCCATTGTTCATGGGCTGAGACAAGTTGCGTCCACTACCAGGGGGCTCTTGTATGAGTTCTTTGGTGTGGGGGAGTGTGGTGGGCAATTAAAAAAAAAAATCATAAATCGAAGTTCTGGGGTTGCCCGGTTCGAGAAAAAATTATAAATTCTCGTTCTAGACAACAAAAACAACAAATAAAAAATGTACCTACTTCTTCAGGAGCACTTCAAGAAAACACGTCGAAATGGTTAATCCGATTCAAAATAGATTAACAACTTCTTCTACCTCCGTCACACCCTCCTACAATGGTGTGTCATCTTATGCTTCAGTGGCAGGTAACCAAAATATCGGCTACCGTTACCACGCCTACAAACTCGTTTGCACCCAACGCTTCCTTTAGTCCAATGGATCTAACGTAACGGAAGAAAATTAAAATACCTGCAGGACTCTATGTTACCTATGATTATTTCCATGTTAAATTCTACCTCCATGTTTGAAGCTTTTCAAGCGGGGTGGGAATTTGCTAACAAAATTGTAATGAAATTAAAGTTCAACAATGACTTTAAATAATCATTTAAATTTATTAAATTGGAATGCACGTTCATTAAAAACGTGCGAAGGCGATTTTTTCAACTTCTTGAGGATACATAATGTGCATATAGCCGTTGTGACCGAAACTTTTCTAAAACCAAATATTAAATTGAAGAGTAACTCTAATTTTGTTATTCATGGATTTGATCGAATTGTTGGATTCGGCGGAGGAATCGCAATAGCGGTTAATCACAGGATCAAACATTCCGTTACGCCGTCTCTTGACACCAAGGTTATCGAGAGTTTGGGTATCGAAGTTGAAACTGATCTTGGTATCATTTTTATTACTGCAGCCTATTTGCCTTTTCAGTGCACTGGCGAGCAAATTAATTTCTTGAAAGGAGACTTACAAAAACTTACAAGAAATCGGTCGAAATTCTTCATAATCGGTGATTTTAACGGTAAACACCGAGCCTGGAATAATGCTCAAATCAATTCCAACGGTAAACTACTTTTTAATGATTGCTCTGCTGGTTATTATTCAATTTTGTTCCCGAATGGTCCTACGTGCTATTCGTCTGTAAGGAATCCATCAACAATTGATTTGGTTTTGACAGATCAAAGTCACCTTTGTAGCGAATTGATTACACATGCTGACTTTGATTCAGATCATCTTCCAGTAACTTTTTCACTTTCTCAACAAGCTGTTTCCAATCCCATTAGCTCAGTGTTCAATTATCACAAAGCGAATTGGGAAATGTACAAAACTTATATTGAGAATAATTTTAATCATGACCTTGATTTACAAAATAAAGCTGACATTGATACGGCATTATAAAATTTAAGTATATCTATAGTTGATGCTAGAAATTTATCAGTACCAACAACACAGAAAAATTTAATACTCCTATTATTGACGACGATCTTCAACTTCTGATTCGCTTGAAGAATGTTCGAAGACGTCAATATCAACGTTCTCGTGATCCTGCTATGAAATGTATCTATCAGGAGCTACAAAAAGAAATTAAGCATTCACACTCTTAAGAAATGAAAATTTCGCGAAAGAGGTTGAACAAATCAAGCCAAATTCTGAACCTTTCTGGAAACTTTCTAAGGCTCTTAAGAAACCTCAGAAACCAATTTCAGCTTTGAAGGAAGGTGACTACATACTTGTTACAAACGAAGAAAAAGCTCAAAAACTTGCTCAGCAGTTTGAAAGCGTCCATAATTTTAATCTCAACGTTGTGAGTCCTATTGAATCCGAAGTCTTACAAAAATATGAAAACGTTTCAAATCAAGTATTGTCTCTAGACGATATTGTTGAAACAAACTATGATGAGATCAAATCCGTCATAAAAAAGTTAAAAAATATGAAAGCTCCATGTTATGATGGAATTTTCAACATTCTTCTTAAAAACCTTCCCGAAATCACCATGAGATACTTGGTCAAAATATTCAACAAATGTTTTGAATTAGCATACTTCCCTGAAAGATGGAAAAATGCCAAGATTATTCCTATTTTGAAGCCAGATAAAAACCCAGCAGAAGCATCTAGCTATCGACCAATTAGTTTACTCTCTTCCATTAGTAAATTATTTGATAAAATCATCCTAACTAGAATGATGTCACATATCAATGAGAATTCTATTTTTCTTCCTGAGCAGTTTGGATTTCGTATTGGATGTTCAACTACTCATCAACTTGTGAGAGTAACTAACATGATAAAGGCAATTATCTCAGAGGGCTGTTCCACTGGATCTGCTCTTCTAGACATCGAAAAAGCTTTCGACAGCGTTTGGCACAAAGGTTTAATTGCCAAAATGTGGGATTTCAATTTACCAATTTACATAATAAAGATAATTAAAAATTATCCTACTAACCGTACCCTACAGGTTTCTTATCAGAATTGTAAATCTACTAAACTACCCGTTAAAGCAGGTGTCCCTCAAGGATCCAGCGTCGCACCAATACTATACAATATTTTTACCTCTGATCTTCCAAATCTACCTACAGGCTGTAAAAAGTCACTTTTCTGTGATGATACTAGCATCTCAGCCACTGGTAGGAGTCTTCGTATTATCTGCAGTCGACTGCAACGAAGCTTAAATATTTTCAGTGATTACCTGAAAAAATGGAAAATTTCCACTAATGCGACAAAAACACAATTGATTGTGTTTCCGCATAATCCAAGAGCTTCTTCTCTTAAACCAAATAATAACCACATTATTAAATTTAATGGTTTGAATTTAACGTGGTCAGATCAAGTTAAATACTTGGGTTTGATTTACGATAAAAAAAACTCACTTTTAAGGATCACATTGAAGGAATCCAAACAAAATGCAACAAATATATAAAATGTTTATACCCTCTTATAAACAGGAATTTTAGGCTTTGCCTAAAGAACAAACTACTAATTTATAAACAAATATTTGGACCGGCAATGCTAAATGCACTGCCAATCTGGGCAAGTTGTTGTGCTACTAGGAAGAAAACGCTTCAAAGGATTCAGAATAAAATTCTGAAAATGATTTTGAAGCGTCCTCCCTGGTTTAGCACAAATGAGTTGCACAGACTCGCAAACATAGAAACATTAGAAATTATGACGAACAGTATTATAAGCAACTTCCGATAAAAATCGTTGCAATCTTCAATTGCAACGATTAGCTCTCTTTATAGTTTATAAGTTAGTTTATAAGATTTGTTTAGCTCCTTATTCAGAAGACAAGTAGGTTTAAAAACATCCTACTGCAAAAATTCTTAACTGCGAAAGCATATTATAACATAATAATAATTAACTGAATCATGTAAACAATAGGGATGAAAAGTCACCACTTGTGGCTGAACACCCAATATACTAAATTAGAAATGGAATGCAAACAAAACAATATAATCAAATAGAAAATAATATAAAAAAAATAAAAGGATGTAAAAGTTTTAATTCGCTATACGTTTCTTGACTGCCAAGTGCGAGAAAATACACGGAAAACCGACTCATCACAATTTCAACTAAAAAATAGTTGTTTTTGGTTTTGTCTAGGTAATATTTGGGCGAACTAAATTTTTGTTGAAAACAATAATCCGCTGTTGGTTTGATGCTGTCAGTTTCAGTCTGGACACAAACGTTTCAGCCTAGCACAAAACTAAAAAAGCCTAACTGAGCTAAAGCTTGAAACGCTTGTCTCAGCTTGTAACGCTAGTGTTAGTCCAGACACAATTGCATACGCCGTTACACTACCTTTTCAGCCAAGACACAAACGACTGGAATTCAACTATCAGGAATCAGAATATATTGGCTCAAATGGCACGTTCCCCGTATGTAGTCGGGGATTTGTGAAATACAACATAGGATATTTCAAACGTTTTGATCACCGACCGACGGATGAAGGTACGGAATTAAATTGTTGAATCAATTCAATGAATCAATTGGAATCAAAATCAATAATGATTTTCAATAACTATTATTTGAGAATCTCGCAAAATTAAGAGAAAATTTAGTTACGTTTTTCATTTTTCTGTTGAAATCAACTAATTAGGAAAACAAGAATTTGTTTTGTTATTTTCTTCATCGAATAGTTTTCAGTGTAGAATCATGCAATTTTCTTTGTTCTCTAAACAAAAAAAAACCTGCCTTCTAATAAATTCGTTTGAAGAACGGAAAACTCACAATGGTTTCCTGAAGGTAAACAAACGTTCCAAATCTATCGACTCACCTGCGGCAAAAGAATCTGGTACCCGAAAACGCTGGTCCAAATTCGCCGTCTTCCGTTCGGCAGCTCCGCGGTTCCGTTTCACTCAACGATTTCAAAAAACTTCACTCCCGGTTCGGTAAAAAAATCACTACCTCGTCGCCACTAAAAGAACTGAACTTTCTTCCTATAAAGCAGTGAAACGAATGAGCTTACGAGACTGACAACTATCAAAAAAAGGTTTATTCCATTTTTCCGAGCGCTTTTATAGCGTCCGATATTTTGACATTTCTAATTAAATGGCTAATTTCATTATGCCGACTAATCTTTATATCGACTCCTACAGTCATTATAAAGTCATAATATTTACGTTGTAGAAATAGTTAATTACAGTTTTGGGTAAGCACGCATGTCCAAAGTGTAAGTCAAATGAAGCCCCATTCATTCGATTCTATTTTGAAGCTTCATTCTTATGTTTCCTATTCGGATGTATTTCTTGGACCGATAGCGCTCTAAACCTTCACCTTATATGTCGGCAAAAACGGAATGTGCCTGGTCCATTTCCAGCTGAAATGAAGAACAAGAAATATCAACTGTAATATCATAAAAAAAGTTGAAGCACTACCTTTTTAGAATTTCCATGCCGCATGGGAAATCAAATGTCGATTTGTCAATTGTTTCATCGTTTGTACTTTCTAATGCCATTTCTTTGCTCCATGCAACAAGACCACGTTCCTCATTGGTTCCTGGGATCAAATTATCCAAAATACAACCAAGACTCCCTCCAACAAGAATGCTGGTGCTGAGTAGTACGAATAGAGTTGAGTCTACAGTTTCGTTTCCGGTTTGTATTAAATCTGGATGATCTTTAAGCCAAATGCAAAATACTAATGGGAAGAAAATTGATAAACCGAGAATATATAGGTTTCGTGCAGAACGTAGATCAACATATTGCAGTGCAGAAAGCCCAAACGCAGCTATCATTCCAAACATAACGCAAAATATTCCACCAACAACTGGATCAGGTATCATAATGAAAGCAGCGCCAAATTTATTTAATACACCCTGCAGTACCATGATTAGCGCTGCCCATTGAATCACTCTTCTACTTCCTACTTTTGTAACACCAATAGCACCCACATTCTCACCAAATGTATTTGTACCATTTCCAGACCCCCAAAATCCAGCAAGTATGGTTCCTAAGCCTTCTGTGCCAATACCTCGGTTTATTGCATGAAGTGGAGGTGGCGGAGCATTGCACATTCGCGACACAGTTGGGTAATAGCTAATGGATTCTACTGTGCATGCTAAGACTCCTGCCAACATTCCCAATACTCCGGCCAATGTTACAGTTGGTGCTCCAAATTGACATGGATATGGTACACGGAACCACGCTGCATCATGCAATACTTTGATTCGCACATCTGTGCGAGCAGGATGACCTTCCGGAAGAACGTTGGTCGCTGTAAGAACGGCACAAAGCGACCACATTATTACAATTGTCAATAGAACAGGAAAGAGCTTGAACAATGAAAACCACCCAATTGCAATTCCATGACCTTTGTGATAGTATACCGTGGGAATTTGAACATTGGTAAGTACTTGGGAAAAAAGAGTCAACAGAAAAACGGTTCCTATAGCTATTCCCCAATGTTTGGATGCAGTTTCACTAGCGTGCGAGAACAGTGTTAGACCAACCAAAGAGACGGTGGGTACAATAGTAAGAGGAGTTATAATTTTCAAAAGTTTACCGACTAACCCGGTATAGCCGATGAATACCTGAAAGGTGGCTGATACCGCTATCGCTCCTGATAACTCGCACATTCTTGTTTGCCAAAGCTCTGTTTTTTGTACTGAATCCATTTGTCCTATAATATCCTTGTTGGGACATTTCCATTGTGGCAGGTTGAGTATAGCTAGCGTCGGCACTAGGAAAGATATTGTTCCTCCCTGGACGATTGGAAGTCGACATCCCCAAGTGACTTGCATATACGTCACTAGACCAGTCACGAATATCATAGTAGAAATAATTATTCCTCTCGCTGGATCCTCGTCCTCCATACAAAGCGCCGGTGTTAGAATGAATGGGATGGACACGATGGCTCCTAACATTGTTAGATAATGCTGAAATAATACTGCAATTAGTAAGTACTTGGAAAGCAGCTACGATTTCACGAATATCTCCAGATTTTTAAATTTCGAGTGGTGAACCTACATATGTAAATTGGAAAACTTTGTGGTTATATTGTTTTACACGAGAATTATGAGCTGCCCTTTTCCCTCCAGTTAGGTAATACAGTTGCTCAACTCAATAACTCGCCACCAATTTAATGTGTTGAACAACATTGTTCGAGCTTTTCAAATGTGTGTACAAATTGTATGTAGTGGTTAACACGCACGACCCAACTAGCTCACTAATTTCTCTCAGGGTCGGCCGCCTGGGGAGGACTCGATCAACTCGAAACTTACCCTCTTACGACTCGGATTTATTGAGAGACGTCTATGAGGGACCATTCATAAATTACGTAACGCTTTTAGGGGGGAAGGGGGTTCGACAAGTTGTGAAATGTTGTGACATAGGGGAGAGGGGGAGTAAGCTAGATCGTTACGTAACATGTTTTTACCTAAGAAAAAAAATTTCAAGGAATTTGTTACGTGATAGGGGAGAGGGGATGAATAAATTTGTGACAATTTGTTACATGGGGGGAGGGGGGAGTCAATTTTGGGCAATTTTTGCGTTACGTAATTTATGAATGGTTCCTGAATGGAAAACTGACTCTGCATAGAAAGAAAAATTTACATAATTTACAAATTTATTTCCATCGGTACGTCAAACTTTGGGCCCTTTGTTGAACAGCGAAGAGGGAGGGGAGAGGAGCATACCTGGGAACTCGACGGATGCGATGATGTTCCTACTGGTGGTGGTCTGCCGCTAGATGATTCATCGGGCCCTTTGTTCCATTGTTCCCAAACGATGCGGGATGTGCGTCGATTCATTCGAGTGGCGCGACGAGAGATGCCACGTGAGTTGTTAGAGATGGTCGGGGGGATTCGGTGTTCTTGGATCTGCGTCAGACAGAACATTCAACGGTTCTGTTCCAACGAGCCCGTTGCCGAGACGTTCGTCGTGACTGTGGTTGTCCTGATTAGGCATAGTTCCGGGACCGTCTTCTGACTGGGACGGCTTGGCACGCACTTTTACAAGTCGGACATTTCAAACAACTTTTATCTGGTCTTAAAAAACTCTCACGATAATTTCTGTCCGGTTACTTCTATCATCAACTAACTTTTCTTATCTTTTCTCCCTTTCCTTTCTGCTTCTCTTTAATGCTCTCTATCTCCCGCTGTTGATGAAATTCGGATGCAGTAGTGACGAGCTGCAAGAATATCCCGCTGGTGTGGTATAATTTTGGCTGATCAATCTTTTGGGATTTTTAAAGGGTTGAGATATTAATGCAGTCTTTTTCCGTCTTTGGTATCATTGCGGTTTTTTCGTAACAAATTTTGAAATATATATTTTTTTATTACCGCTTAGGAGGCATGGCTGCTTTGGACCCAGATCATTCATTTCGGTTCCATAAGAGAACCTAGGCTAAGCCCCAACACCTGGTATGGATGTTCCGGGTTGGCCGCAGAAGGTCTAAATCTAAATTCTAAACATAAACGCTAAATCTGCGACGGTAACAAAATATTCCCAAATTTTGAAAATGCTAGGTATATTTGTATACTAAGGGTGGCCGAAACACGCTTTTGATTTATGTGGTACGAAATGAAACGAATAACTATTCATTTTTTTCATTTCTTTATTTCTTCTCGTAACAATGCGAAAGGATACGAACATTCAATTATAGATGTTGTTCACAACATAAAATTCCATTTCGACGAAAACATTTGCGAACAATTTCACAATTTTTAAAGAGCTTCTGATAAAAGATGTTAAGCGACCGGATGCGTTTGTCACAAATTTATAACTGCATGTGTGCAAAAATTGTTCGGAAATGTTACAAAGTATACTAACTAGAATCGGATGTGTCACTGGAGCCGGAATACGAATTAGAACCAGCCAGCATTCCGGTTCCTTTTCCGGCTGAACTTAACTGGGTAGGTCTATCCTAGCGTTTAAAAAGTTAGTGTTTACCCGTTTACCGATAGTTTTGTACAAATATGTTTTTTAATATTGCATAAATAACCTGGTCTGATCACAGAATAAACAGTATAACCAAATCGACATATTTTAATTTCGAAATATAATTTTTGTTTTTTTTTAATATTAGGGTTTTAGCAAGAAAAAAATCACCCATTCTGCGAATTTGTTTTAGAGCTTTGGGTGAAGCGAATTGACCAAATATCGACAAGTGACTCGGTGATGAAGCTTTTTATAGAACGTCTCTGGAAAAAACACGATTTGCGGTGCTAACTGCCATTCAAAAACTACTTAACCAATTTATTTTACATTTTGCATACACAATCTATGTAAAAAATACCAAACCATTACGTTGAATTTTTGAGATGATTTTTCAATTAAGGATGCTTTTTACTCATGAGGAATTCCACGAAGATCCGTCCGAAAATCTTTAAAATTGTGATCGACCTTCTTAGATTCCGATGAAACTTTACAGGTTTAACCGGCATAAAAGACTAAACATTTTCCACAATCAATAAGATTATTTTGAGTCAAGCGCATTTTTTTTAAAAGGGCGTAGACGTTTCTACGTGCAACTATTTCAATTTTTTTGTTCGATTACGCTATTTTATACAGTAAAACTATCTGAGAACGAGTTACAGGTAATGAACACTTCTGCATGAAAAAATTATACACTGAAAAAAATGTTGTGTCATTTCTCACAAAAACAAAAACTTATGATAAAAATTCAAGTTGCAAAAAAACCCATTTTTTCTAATTTTTTTATATTTTGTCAACAAAAACCTAAAGAGAAAAGAAACATTTTAAATGTGATTTCATGATGGAGAAGTTATCAGCAAAAAAGCTGTCATAACAATAACTTTATACATGTTTTTAAATTTCATGCTTATTGACATACAAAACTGTATTTTTTACAGAATATAATTCTAAGTATCATTTTAAATCAAAATGAATTTAAGAAATATCTTCCAAAATGCGATAGTTTTTGAGATATTTGGGTTTTGCTCCAACAAAAACAATTAATTCGTGTAATTACATCCTTTTTAAAAGTTATTCGCGTTACTTCGTCATAAATTATCAAAAGTCTAATGTTTATCGTTTTAAAGGCATAAAAGAAACTTTTTCAGTGTATTTGGATCATGGAGAAGCTTTAAATAAAAAAGTTTTCCTAACAAAAACTTTTATCAAATTTTTATAATTTATACTATTCGCAGTCAAAAGTAGAATTTTATTTTTGAATATGATTCTAAACGCCATTTTAAATCAAAATGCTTATAACAAAAATTTTCTGAAACGTATGAGTTCTCGAGATATGTAAAAAATTGATTTAACGACATAATTATTTTGTTTTATTACGACCTTTTCAGAAGTTATTCGCGTTTCTCCATCAACAACAATTAGTTCTTCGTAAGGCCCATAATATTTCCTATAACTTTCCCATTGACATTAAGGTGCTATTGTAAGCCATTTGAAAGCTACACTGCTGGTCAATAAAATAGGTGTGAGAAAAAAGTACAACTGGTAACCTGTGTAAACTCCCTTATTCAACCAAATTTTATCCATTTGTCTTGGCATTGAGTCATTCAAACGCTGATAAATTTCCGTTGGTATAGGGTAGCATTCGCTGCTTCCCAAAACGATCCTTATTTGTGAAATTTCGATCGAATAACTTCTTTTTAAGTACATTCCGTAAATTTTCTACGGGATTGCTGACAGGAGATTGGCATGGTCCGAAATTATAGTCACTTTATTATCCCGAAATCATTCCTTTACATACTTCGATGTGAGTTTTTGGTCAATATCTTGCTGAAACTGTCATGTAAAGGCACATTATCTTTGGCATAGGACTGCATGACATCCTTTAGGATGTCCAACCTTTAGCCTTGCATTCGAATCTTGCCATTATAGTGGCGTTGCAAAGAATAGGACCTGCGCCATTCCAGGAAAAGCAAGCCCCAAATCTCGTTGTTCTCGCCTCCGTGCTTTATCATATTTTGCGTGTGTCGCAGATCAAACTGTTTGCACTTTGGACGTTTAACGTTTCGTTGGTCATCGGAGGAAAACAGGTTTACCTTTGATTCGTCCCTCCGAAGGATATGTCGCCATTTTTTGATTCCTTCTGAACCAGGCCCATTAACGCTGTTGAAAAGCAAATTGCATTTTTCTTCAAAGGCTTTGGCTTCGAAATAGTGGAAGCTTCTTAGCAATTCTTTCTGGAAAATTGAAATTTCACGGCCTACAGCGAACTGTTCTCGGACCTACCACTTTTCCAATTTGTGCTGAATTGGTCTTGGATGACGCGAATGGATCGGATTTCGCTAAAATTGCAATGCGAAGGTCAGCTGCTGTAGATGTCTTCTTGGGTTTTTTGCGTGTTTCCTTTTTTCAAAGGTTTTAAGGCATTTGTAACGAAGTTTTCGGAACGCCGCAGTGTATTCGCGATTTATTTATACGTCTTATCTTCTTGAACAAAATTTCTTAGCAAAACTCGTTCCACTTGAGTACAGTGAGATGCTCGACCCATTCTATAACAAATCTTTGACTTATGCAACATTTAAGTACATTTACTAACACGCAGAATTCAAACTTCACCAAATAAAACGTATAATGGAATTATGTAAAATAATAACACGTTAATATATTTCACACACCTATTATATTGACCAGACGAAAAAGCCTGCGGTAGTCTTGTTTTGCATCTTGACAAAGATTACAAATATAATCAGCGCCAACAACCCACTAGTAACTTGACAGATCCCAAGGCTTCTGTGTGCGGTAGGTGTGATTGAGACTGCTGCAACTTGGTATGCGTAATTGAGAGAAAAACAAAATCATCTATCACACACCTATTTTATTGGCCAGCAGTGTACATGAAAACAACGCAGATCGTATGGTTTTTTTTATATAACTAGGTTCATTTAGGCCCAAATACGGTAGCTTAACGAGGCCGGTAATTCATTTTTAAGGTGCATCGCACGTGTTAGTGGGAGAAGAGAAAGCCGTATTTAGGGGCGGCTTGCTCCCCTCATATGAGTAAAGGAAAAAGGTAGGAAGTGGGATACATATTGTAAAATTTTGTAAAATTGACATTCTCGTTGGCTGGTTGATGATTGTGGGGGATATGCACACTTTTTTTTAGTGGTTTCCATCGATATTTCGGATGATTATTGGCACTCCGATGCTGTCATGATGTTCCTGTGACATGTGTCATGATGTTCTGGATGGACGGTTATCAAGAAAGGTATGCATCGTAGACTCGTGAAGTAATGTCATATTGTAGATACAGGGAGAGGTTGACGAGGTTCTACTGTGAATGAGAGGGGAAAATGTATTAAACTTGGACATCAATAGTTTTCAAAAAGGTGTAGATAAGAAAAATGTAGGGGTGGTCACGGCTTGCCAGGACGTCCCGGACTGGCACATAGGGTGATCTACCTCGGGCCCGAAGGGAATCTATTAGTTGGGACCTAGCAACACGGTACTTTGCACACAGCCAAATAACATGCTCGATGTCGTGATAGCCGTGCTCACAAACACAAAAATTACTGTCAGCAAGACCTATACGATGGAGATGCGCAACAAACAGGTAATGGTTGGACATGAGTCTTGACATCGTTCGAATAAAATCCCGGTTCACATCCAAGCCCTTAAACCAAGCATTCGTTGATACCTTCGGGATAATAGAATGTAGCCACCGTTCCAGATGTCCATTGCTCCATGAAGTTTGCCAACTTTCGAGCGTCCTCTGACGAGAGATACTGAAAAATTCATTGAAGCAAATTGATCTTTCGTAAGTGTCGCCCTCTAATGCGCCCACCTTGGCTAAAGAGTCCGCCTTCTCATTGCCCGCAATAGAACAATGTAACGGGACCCAAACCAAGATAATCTGGTGAGATTTTTCAGATAAAGCACTCAGATATTCCCGTATTTTCCCCAGGAAATACGGTGAGTGCTTTCCAGGCTTCGTCGCACGGATGGCCTCAATGGAGCTGAGACTGTCCGAAACGATGAAGTAATGGTCTGCGGGTAGGGTGTCAATGATCCCGAGAGTATACTGAATGACAGCAAATTCTGCAACGTAAATTGAAGCAGGATCATTATGATTGCATGAGGCAGCAAGATTTCCGTTGAAGATACCGAAGCCTGTGGACCCGTCGAGAATTGATTCGTCAGTGTAGAACATTTTGGCGCAGTCGACTTGATGGTATTTATTATAGAAAATATTTGGACCACTTGTGGGCGAATGTGATCCGGGATTCCACAAATCTCTTCCTTCATGGATGTGTCGAAAAATACAGTTGAAGCAGAAGTATCTAAGAGATGAGCACGGTTAACATTATACAAAGATGAATTGATGTTCTGTGCCATGTAATCGAAGTACAAAGACAAGAATCGGGTCTGAGAATTGAGCTCGACAAGCCTTTAGAAATTTGCAATTACCAATGGGTTCAAAATATCGCATCGAATGAGTAATCGATACGAGAGGTCCCAAAATCGATTTTTTAGTGGAAGGACGCCCGCCAGCACTTCTAAACTAATCGTATGGGTCGAGTGCATGCAACTCAAGGCAATACGCAAACAGCGATACTGGATTCTCTCTAGTTTGATGAAATGTATGCTCGCAACGGAGCGAAAGCAGAAACATCCGTACTCCATCACTGATAATATCCAAACAACGATATTATCAGTGATGGAGTACGGATGTTACAGCCTGATTAGGTCTCCTGGGTGGGCACTCCACCATGTTCCGGTTATTGTACGGAGAAAGTTGATCCTTTGTTGGCACTTCTGTTTCAGATATCTAATGTGACATCCGCAGGTACCTTTAAAGTCGAACCAGACCCCGAGATATTTGAATGTTGAAACCTGAGCAATAGTTTTATCCATTAACTGAAGCTGTAGTTTCGCTGGTTCACGCTTCCTAGAAAATACGACTAGCTCAGTTTTCTCCGTAGAGAACTCCTGGGTATCGAGTTCTCTACGGAGCCTGGAGAGCCCAAGCAGACAAATTGTCCAAGGTATTTCGCAGTGGTCCCTGCAAGTCGTCGGCCTTGGGACCTGTAATAGAGACCACACCGTCATCTGCAAGTTGCCTTAGCGTGCAGGATTTGACAAGACATTCGTCAATGTCATTCACGTAAAAATTGTAGAGAAGAGGGCTTAGACATGAGCCCCGGGGAAGGCCCATGTAGCTAAATCGTGATGTCGATAAATCACCATGCGCGAAATGCATTTGTTTTTCAGACAACAGGTTTAGCAAAAAGTTATTTAAAATAGGTGAAAGACCATGCTGGTGCAACTTCTCATAAAGAATGTTGATAGAAACTGAATCGAAAGCTCCCGTAATATCCAAGAATACTGAATTTCTGTTGAGAGCAACGCAAGGCAATCGTTCGTCCCTTTGTCTTTGCGGAAGCCAAATTGTCTATCTGACAGTAAGCCATTTGCTTCGACCCAATTGTCGAGGCGAAACACGATCATTTTCTCGAATAACTTCCGGATACAGGATAGCATTGCAATCGGTCGATCCGAGTTGTGGTCGGAGGCTGGTTTTCCTGGTTTTTGGATGGCGATGACACTCACTTGTCTCCAATCATGTGGGACAATGTTACCCATGAAACTTATTAAATAAATTCAACAAGCGCCTCTGGGCAGTCTGGTAGATTCTTCAATTAGTTGAATTTGATTCTGTCTGGCCATGGAGCTTTATTGTTACATGATAAGAGAGTAAGTGAGAACTTCACCATCAAAAACGGTGTTTTGTTCGCGGTATTGTAAGGCGACGTGGAGCGGTAGATTTTCTGTGCCGGGGCGGAATCCGGACAAGCCTTCTTGGCGAAATCGAATATCCAACGGTTTGAATATTCCACGCTCTCATTAGTACTGTTTCGGTTTCGCATACGTCAGGCCGTGCCCCAAAGAGTGCTCATCGATGTTTCTCTTGTTAACCCGTCGACAAACCGGCGCCAGTAACTGCGTTTCTTAGCTTTCATTAAATTTTTCATTCGCTTTTCTAATATCGCGTACACTCGATAACTAGCAACTAACCCGTCGTTCCGGAAGGTTTTATACGCGGCAGCTTTCTCCGCGTACACGTCTGAGCACTCTTTGTCCCACCACGGGTTGGGAGAACGTTTTTGGGTGTCCCCGTCGGGTACTCGTTTCGTCTGAGTTTGAATCGCGATATCGAGAATCGAGTTGGACAAAAACTTATACTCTTCCTCCGGGGGAAGTACCTATGTTGAATCGATAGTTTTGGATATCTCAGCAGCGTAGCTCTTCCAATCAATGTTTCGTGTGAGGTCATAGGAAACATTGATTGGTTCCGAAGGTCTTCAACGAGTGGTGATTGCAATTACAATCGGCTGGTGATCACTACCGTGGGGATCAGATATTACCTTCCACTTGCAATCTAACCGTAGTGATGTCGAGCCTAGAGATATGTCCAGTGCACTTGCTTGCGCTGGTTGTCTAGGAATCCGTGTCATTTCCCCTGCGTTCAGAATTGTCATATTGAAGTTGTCACAATGGTTTTGAATTGTCGAGACTCTGTACCGTGAGAGTTAAAGTCTCCAAGAAGCATGCGGGACGATGGAAGGTGTTCAATCACGTTAGTATGTAAATAGAAGCAATGCAAAGATCTTTGCCTTTGATTGTTGTTTGACAAGCGACAACTTCAATGCCTGGCGTCGAAGGGAGATTGAAGGAGTAGCACTTTTTGATCTCTAAAAGTACCTCTCCATACGAGTCTTCTCGATTCATGCGGATAATGTTAAAATCGTGGAAGTTGAGGTTTATGTTACAAGTAAGCCATGTTTCACATAGGGAAAAGGCATCACAATTATTGTAATCTAGCAAGTGTTTAATGAATTAATTTTGGGGATTCTGCAGTTCCACTGTAGAACAGTGATCAGATCCGTGGTTCCGTTTAATAAGTTAGCCATCGAAGGATACGATCGCTGCACAGAGGAGTAACTAGAACAAATTCTTGGCCAATAACCAAAATTTTTTTTTTCGATTTTTTATTTAGTTAAAATTTTTTTAGATACCTAAAAGCATACTGCATATTGTGGAAAGATAAAGAGTATGCCAAAAATTGCAAAAGAATTTTTGCATGGATGCAAAATGGTGATATTTTAATTTAATCATTTTTTTATTATATATCCAGCAAAATCGCTTTCAAATGATGATGACTGTATTAAATAAGACAATATTATAACAAACGTAATTGAACACAACTATTTGTATTACCTCAGCTTAAAAATAACCGAAAATAGTAGTGTTGCTATGTATATGACCAGCTTAAAAAACACCCTTTTTAAACAATTTATTCCAAATTTGAATGATAAAAAAGTTACATTATACGGCAAGATCCGGAAAAGTTGCTGAAACAACATTACAAAACAAGATTCCGGCTGTCCAAAAAACATACAATCTCTTCCGATCTTTTCCGATCCACAAATTCCAAACGATTTAAAAATATTGATATTTTTACTAATTTGTGGTTCGCCAAAATGCTGTAGGGTCAAATACTATATTTGGCAAAATTAATCTTTATGAATATGTGCACAGGTATCTCTTTTCTTCTTCCTTGTCCACTGACCAACTGTTCATGCAGCGGGAAAAACAAATGTATTCACAAAGATCATATCAAAAATACTAGTATTCGGAAGGATCAAGAAAATAGACCACTGCACTGATAGGAGGATAGATTCCAAATAGTCCCAAAAACCAGTTATTTTCTATTTTTAGTTCATATTAAGGCATAATAACAGCAATAGCCGCAATAAATATTTTTGGCCAGGATTCGACCCCAGTTACTCCTCTGTGCGCTGCAAGGAGGGGCCATTGTTCAGTCAACTGTTTTAAAAATGTTCTTACTGTTTGTAGAATAGCAACCAGCAAGCTTTTCAGAGGATCGGTAATGTTGAAAGCTGTGAATATCCAGACCACAATGTCAGAAAATTTAAGGAATCCCGTTTTAGGTTGAGTTTCTGACTGTAAAATTGGAGCACTTGGGATTTTTGGTACCCCGGGGAATGCTGGGAACTCCTGGTTGTATCTCAATTCCCAAAACCAGGAGGTATTATCTTCGGATTTGTACCAGCACTTCCAGTTGATGAATTATTTTTATTTTGTACCCTTGTTTGGGACAACCTCGGACCCTTACGAGGAAGTTCAGGTGAGTTTTGATTAGGTCTTTTCCTAGAGTTTCGAAGCAGAGCCAAAGAATGCCCCTCGCAAGGGTCGTTAGAGGCGTTATCGTCAGTTGGCAAGAGAGCGAATGGGTTTTCGGAGATAAGTGGAACAGCTCTTTTAAGCATTTCAGTGTAGGAGCGTCTGGATCGATCTTTGGCGGATCGCTTCAGTTTATCCGCGCGAAGTTTGTACGTTGGGCATGTCAAAAGTTCATGCGGATTCTCCCCACAGTAAACACAATTCTCAGCGGGCCTACTGCAAGTATCATCCACATGGCGTTCCCCACATTTACCGCACCGTTGCTTGTTGCTACAGTAGGTGGCCGTGTGACCTAGCTGCTTTCAATTGGAACAATTCATGACCCGCGGTACAAAAAGACGCACAGGTAGACGATCTCATCCCACTTCAACGTAGCTCGGAAGTGCAGATCCGGCGAAGGTTACGCGAAACGAGTCTGATGGATAGTAATTCCCATCTTCGATGGACTTTGAGTGCAATTGTTTGTACTCCAAAATCTTAACTGATTGAAGGTTAGGGTCCTTAAAGCGGCCAACCCCATCATTCATCAGATCATCGACAGTTAGACTCGCATCACTTACCACACCGTCGATCTCCACATCACGATAAAGAATGTAGACGCGATACTCCAGCGTAAAGAGGCTATTGCTAACGATACCATTGGCCTGTTTCAAGCCAGTAACGAGTACGCGCAGTTCATCTGACTGAACCTTTTTAATCTCGGTTACGGCCGAGTAACGTTTTGTCAGTCCCCGTGCAACAGTTATGCTGTTTAACGGTTTATTTTGGGCCGAAAGTATACCACCCGAGGACCAGCGGTTCCATCCTGGTAAACCTTGACTCGGGGGGGGGGGGGGGGGCCTTGAGACATTGGGAGAAAGTGGGGAAGTGGATCGCCCATAACATCATTTGTCTCCGAATCAGATACACGTTCCTCTTCCCCATAATATTCGTCTTCGGAGAGTGATCATCCTGTTTGTTCCATTTTTTAAATCAAAATAAAAAATCAAAAACAATAATAAAAAATCGATAAGAAAATTAAAAAACGAAACACTTCACCAGTTGGTTCCTGACGAGCTGGTAGGTGAATTGATCCTTCGTATCTTTTGTCCGTCACCTGCGTGACCTTCACACAGTAGAGAGCTGGTATAGCTCGTCTAAACAAAGCCGTCTTTCAGGCAAGAAAACTGTTTAGTACCGCACTACACCGCACTACTTGACACAATTTAACGTTTATAATGTTTATACTCGAGCCCTTGCTGGGATAAACACCTTCACCGATATCCCTTAACTCAAGGTAATGTTACAACAAACAACGCGCGTGTGTAAACTGAAAGGGCGCTCGGTTACGAATGTGATCCTACACGGTAAAAAATTGTCACGTCAAATTCAAATGATATTGCACTTGAATCAGTTTATCATGTATCACTAACAATTGAAGTGTTTTAGCATTGATTTTCTATGGATTTATAACTCGTATCAGAATGACCTGGTCTTTGAAAGCTATTTAATAGAAATGATATTTAAATTGAAATGAATGTCCGTTGAATTCGCACCACTGTACTAATCTATTGAATTTGAGTGATTCCATCATTAATTACAAGTGTCAAAACACTAGTCTTTAATCGACTACAAATGTATGCTCGGAAATAGCAGCAAAAATGGAAAACTTGCATTTCCAAAGCAATGTAGAACGTGAGTATTGTATATTTTACTTGTGGTTAATTCATTATGTAATTATTTGCTCTCAGGTAATCCATAATGGGATATACCGTAAGGAATACGTATATAGTTAAATGCAAGATTGATTAGAAGCGATGTGCAACACATTTCAAATGGAAGCGATTTGCTGTTGATTTCGTAGTGCTTTGAAATGATCCATTTCAACAGATTGACACATCGCATTGAAATGTTGGGCAAGTAGTGCGAAATCAACTGCAAATCACTTTCCATCAACGTGAGGATTTTTTACCGTGTATGGTTGAATAATATTTTGATTGTTCTTGTATAGCTTTCAAACGGTTTACAATATCGCCTTGCTGTCAATGAGAAAGTTACAGGAGATGTTATGGGCCTTACGAAAAACGAATTGTTGTTGATCAAGAAACACTAATAACTTCTGAAAAGGTCGTAATAAAACATAATAATTGTATTGTTAAAACAAAATTTAAAATATCTCGAGAATTACTACATTTCAGAAAATTTTTGTTATGAGCATTTTGATTTAAAATGGCGTTTGGAATCATATTCAAAAATAAAATTCTACTTTTGACTGTAATTTGTATGAATTATAAAAATGAGTCAAAAGTTGTTAGGAAAACTGTTTTTATTAGAAGCTTCTCCATGATCCATATACACTGAAAAAGATTCTTTTATGTCTTTAAAACGCTAAACGTTAGACTTTTGACACTTTATGATGGGGTAACGTGAATAACTTTTAAAAAGGACTAAATTACATGAATTAATTGTTTTTGTTGGAGCAAAACCCAAATATCTCGAAAACAATCGTATTTTGGAAGATATTTCTTACATTCATTTTGATTAAAAATGATACTTAGAATTATATTCTGTAAAAAAATTTAATTTTGTATGTCAATTAGTATGATATTTAAAAACATGTATAAAGTTGTTAGAAAAACTTTTTTGCTGATAATTTCTCCATCATGAGATCGCATTCAAAATTTTTTTTATTCAATTCGTTTATTTGATAAGGCACGTTTGCGTTAGCTTAAAGGTGCCAATTTTGTTTCGTTTAAATTTTGAATTACTTGAAACTAGGGGATTACATATTGATTTTTTTTTAATGAAACTAAAGAGATTTTATAGCTATCTTATACTATTCGCAAGGAGTTAATTTAATTTTCGTTAGATTAGGGGGATCATTTAGTTTTTATGGCAATGTGGTTTGACATTTTAAGCAGGGAGGTTATTGGAGCAAATAATTTTTAACTAAAAGGGTCAATAGTATAGATAGTTGTACAATAGTAAAAGAAGGAATAACTAAAGGGCGCGATTGAATTTTGTAAAGATTCGGGGATATTAATTAGAGTTAGTTTTATGTGGTAGTAGAGTTGGGCATTTGCAACGAGAACGCGAAGATATGTGGGGGTTATACTTCTGGGTGTAAGCGTCAGGGGAGGGAGGGTGGACAAAGATGACAGGGGGCAGAAAATTATAAACTTTCAGTTTCAAGCATCGGGAGATCAACGGCATAGATTACAGACTCGGGTGGCCTTCATCAGGAAGAATCATGTACTGAGACGCTGGGTGGTCCTCCTAAAGACGACAGAGGTTTCGATTTCGTAGTACGGCTCAGATGTGGATTGGCAACACTTCGAGTTGCGCGTGTGATGTTCGTACTGTAGGTCCCGTGTTTTTTGGCTCATTCGACAGAGATGTTTTGTGTCGCCTTGGAGTTGCATCATACCTTCGTGGGTGTATGGTACAGGTGGAAGAGAGCGTTTCTGAGAATGATAGGAAATAAGAAGGGGCAGTTAAATTTTTATATTGATGGTTTTTAAGAAGGTGTAAACGAGGGACATATAGAGGACATCGCGGCTTGCCAGCACACCTCGAACCGGGACGTTGGTTGGTCTTCCTCGGGCCCGCAGGGTATCCATTAGCCGAGACCTGGCGGAACTGTACTCGGTGCACACCCAGACAATGTGCTCGATGTCGTGATAGCCGTCGCCACAAGCGCAGATACCACTATCCACGAGCCCAATACGCCGGAGATGTGCATCCATCGTGTAATGGTTTGCCATGAGTCGGGACATCACTCGAATTAAGTCACGATCCACATCCATCCCCTTGAACCAAGGTTTTGTCGATACTTTGGCTTGGGGACTATCGAATGTAGCCACCTTCCTAGCTCTCCATTGCTCCATGATTTTTACCAGCTTTGGAGGGTTCTCTGATGAGTAATACTGAAAAATTCGCTGAAGCAAAATGGTCTTTCATAAACATCACCTTCTAGGGCACCCACCTTAGCTAAGGAGTCCGCGTAAACTGAAGCGGGGTCACTGAGTTTGTAGGAGGCGGTGAACTTTTGATTGAAAATACCGAAGCCAGTGGACCCTTCGAGGTTTGATCTGTCAGTATAAAACATCTTAGAGCAGTCGACTTCTCAGAATTTATTATAAAAACGCCTTTAATCCACCTAACAGGGTGATGAGACATTTCTTATAACTCTTATCACTCTCTTCGGATATTATATCGTTTGAGAACATTTAGAACTTGATGCTTCGCGATGTTTTTGATAACACATACTACATGGGATAGTGGCAGGACTCAGCATAGGCATAGGACAACATCAGTGCTAGAAATCTCAAACCAAATCAATGGGAAAGCGAAAAAATGGCCTATAAAATAGACATACCAACGAATTATTGTTAATACTGTGTTAATAAAATATCTAAATTGTGGTGGGAAAACTGAATTTTCCTAAAGGGTTTATATATTGTACTGAGCCAAAAAATCGAATTTTTTTTTGAATCGAAATGAAGTTTATACTTTACTCAAATTTCCAACACGACTGAGACCTAAAAATCAACGCTTTTTCTGGAAAAAAGCGATACTAGCAGTGACACCATCCAAAGAAAATCAACAGTGAATATTTCCAGACTTGGTTTTATTTCCTATTTAAGAACTATTGTGTTTTTTACATCCTAGATTGCATGATTCAGTGATCGAAACCCAAAACTTCATGAAGTATTTGAAATTATTAAATTAAAATTTGTGTTTGCTATTGAAATTGACGAAATGATAGTATCGCCCCTTTGACAATTGTTTACTTTTTCGGTCCCACCTATCAGCATTGAAGTATCGCCCTTACGTTTTTTTTACAATACCAATTTTATAATTAGTGGGGGTTTGGTGAAAATCGATCTTACTGTCCAAACGGCATTATTGTAGTCATGAATATTAACCTGAGAAAATTCACCATAAATACTTCTTGGACGATATACCGCCAAAATTATTTTATCAAATGATGCGCTGTTTAACGTATGTAAAACTTATCGAAGATACTAAACCTCCGAAATTGGCGGTTTCAAAATGATGTTATCTTGACCTTAAATTACTGTTTTTAAACATTTGACCTATACATATAATTGATCATACAACAAAAATCAAATTCTCATCAAAATCGATCAGGACCTGCTAGATTCGAATGGAAATCGTCATTTTTCATAAATTTCTCTCTACATTCGAAAAGTGTTATCCTCGTTATTAATCATATTACGTTTTCGTCTCAACTCGACGCATTCCCAAAATAAAAACCTGTTTTAATCCACCTAGTGGTGCAATTGTGCTTGTCTCATTTGTCCAGACTACGATTCCATGGCTGGTTATGTTCAATACAATGGTGGAAATTAATATTACATGTTCAGTACGATTTGCACATGCGTACAATGGATCAACAGCCACGATCTTGAGATACTATGTGGTACTGAAACATCGCTTGACCGCCGCTGGTTTCAAGCGATGTTTCAATATCACATAGTAAGATCCGGGAGGTCCGGGTCCTGCCGAAAATTTTCAACTTGTTTAGAAATTTTAAACTAATTTTAATTTTAAAGTAGCAACCACTCACTGCATACTTCCTCCGGGCCGGTATGATTGACGATTTTTAGAGTGAATGCAGAACCTTTCTATATGAGAAAGGCAAAAATGTACTAAAGTCCAAAAAAATCAATTTTTGTCAAACATTATTTTTTTCGAGTTTACATCAAATGCATTATAAAGTCATTTGGCATCAAAAATACAAATTTGATTTTGAAAATTTTTCATTTCAGTTTATATGGGAATTTGCTGTGTGGTTGCACTCTTCAACTCGTAACTCCGGAACCGGAAGTCCAATCAATAAAAAATTCAATTGCAGCCGATGGGAAGGTTGTACCTTTCATTTGAGACTAACTTTGTGCAAATCGATCCAGCCATCTCTGATTAACAGAGGTCACATTTTTTTCCACATACACAGACACACATACATACACACAGACATTTTCCGATCTCGACGAACTGATACGATTGGCATATGACACTCGGTCCTCCCGGTCGGGATTAGATTGACGAATTTTAGAGTGAATGAGAAAGGCAAAAACATTTTTAGCAAATGTTGAAAGTTATGCATTTTTTGGTGCGCAGTTCTATGTTTCATAGACATTAAATCAATTTTAACTTCGCTTCCTATTAACTAAAGACCCTTATTACAGTACATTTCTACAAAAACGAGCTCAATTTGAAAATAAATCTGAGGATTATGATTGATTACAGAACTGTGGTATTTTCTATTGGAATATTTTCAGGCAGGAATTTGATATTGATGCTATTAGACAACTGTGAAATCAAGACCAATAGATTAGTTACATATCAGGAGGACCCCATTCCGACAATTTATCAAAAGTCCTCATGATGTTTACAACAACAGGTTATTAATCTATGGATCAGATAATTGTTATTGTAATATTGAATTAAATCAGTCTGCATCAATAAATTTTCAACTTCAATCCAATAAATTTTTTTTGGGTGTTGGGGGAGGGGGGCGTTGTATGGTGTTAAACCCCAAAACCTTCTCTTGGCAACGCCGTTGCTTGGAGTTATTTATTTCGCTTTTCATTTTCCGATATGTTTCAGATCGATCAGATGGTCATGAGTTAGAAAAATTGCAGTCAGAAGGCTCGCACAAATGAACATTTTTGCACTGATAAGCTATCAAGTTCCTTCCAGACAACTTGGAAGTGTTCGATGATTATTTCTAGGGGTTGTAGATAGAAAAATGAAATACAAAATTCGTTTTATCGTAATAATGTTTGGCTTATTTCAATGCAATATTACTATATTGAACAAAAAAATAGGCGACAAAGAGTAATCCACAAACAACAAGCCATAACTTTTAAAGTATTCAAAATAGATATTTGAAGTCTTCAGTAAAGTTATTCGCAAAAGTAAGAGCTACAAATTTGCTGAAGGCATCATTTCGATATAATCACTTCCAAGAAAATTTGTGAAAATATCGCACTCATAGGGGGATTAATCAGCAAAAGCACAATACCAAAAGAAAAGGCATATTACCTCCATTAAATTCTCCGAAAATACTATTGACCTAAAATAAGCCGTTTTGGCGTTAATAATAGATTACATGTTTTTGGTCATATTTCTGGCAATGGGAAATGATAAAAATCTTTCGTCCGCATTTAATGTTAAATATCTCTTTTGATAATAGTCCGATTTCAACAATCTATAGCTTGTTCGAAAGGTATTCGTTAAAGCTGTCTAAAAACATATAAATTGTTAATCTATATTGTCAATTTCGACAGATAATTTGATAAAACTGCGAAAAACGCCATTTTTACGCATTCAAACATTCATATCTTAGAAACTAAGCATCAGAATCAAAAACAAATTAATAGCGTTCATACTGTTTTTTAGTTCTTTCATTTAAAATTGGTTTGGATAAGATCGGTTCAGCCATTGCTGAGAAACACGAATGAGAATTTGTCCGTTACATACACACACACACAGACATTGTCCCAAATCGTCGAGCTGAGTCGATTGGTATATAAGACTCGTAAAAATGTAAAAAATGTAAATGTAAAAATGTTTGGAACCACTTGTGGGCGTATGTGGTTCGGAATTCCACAGATCTCGTCTTTCATGGATGTGTCGAAGAAAACAGTAGATTCAAAAGTATTTATGAAATGCACACGGTTTGGATTGTAAGAAGGAGGATTAATATTCTGCGCCATGTAGTCAAAGTACAGGGACATGAAACGGGTCTGAGAATTGAGCTCAACAAGCCTTTCAAAATTTTCAATCATCACCGGGTTCAAGATATCGCATCGAATGAGTAATCGGTATGAGAGTTCCCAAAATCGATTTTTCGGCGAGAGAACGCCCGACAGTACTTCGAGACTCATCGTATGGGTCGACTGCATGCACCCTAAGGCGATACGCAAACAACGATACTGAATTCTTTCGAGTTTGATGAAATGTATGTTGGCGGCGGAGCGAAAGCAGAAGCGTCTGTATTCCATTACCGACCGTATCGTTTGATACAACCTAATTAGGTCTCCTGGGTGGGCACCCCACCACGTTCCGTTTATTGTACGAAGTAAGTTGATCCTTTGTTGGCATTTCTGTTTCAGATACCTAATGTGGCATCCCCAAGTACCTTTCGAGTCGAACCAGACCCCCAGATATTTTACTGTGAAGACCTGAGCGATAGTTTGACCCATTAGTAGAAGCTGTAATTGTGCTGGTTCACGCTTCCTAGAAAATACAACTAGCTCAGTTTTCTCCGTAGAGAATTCGATACCCAGTTTAATAGCCCAAGCATACAAATTGTCCAAGGTATTCTGTAATGGTCCTTGTAGATCGACAGCTTTGGGTCCCGTTACAGAAACCACGCCATCGTCTGCAAGTTGCCTTTACGTGCAGGAATTGTCAAGACATTCATCAATGTCGTTGACATAGAAATTGTATAACAGAGGGCTTAGACATGAGCCCTGGGGAAGGCCCATGTAACTAAATCGTGATGTCGATAAGTCGCCATGCGAAAAATGCATGTACTTTTCCGACAAATTTAGTAAAAAGTTGTTTAAAGTAGCTGAAAGACCATGCTGGTGCAGCTTTTCTGAAAGAATGTTGATAGAAACTGAATCAAAAGCCCCCTTTATATCTAGGAACATTGATGCCATCTGCTCTTTCCTAGCATAGGCTATTTGAATTGCGGTTGAGAGCAACGCAAGACAATCGTTCGTTCCTTTACCTTTGCGAAAGCCAAATTGTGTATCTGACAGTAAGCCATTTGCTTCAACCCAATTGTCGAGGCGGGATAGGATCATTTTTTCGAACAACTTCCGGATACAGGACAGATCGGTCGATACGAATTGTGATCGGAGACTGGTTTTCCTGGTTTTTGGATGGCGATGACCTTCACTTGTCTCCAATCATGTGGGACAATGTTAGCCTCAAGAAACTTATTAAATAAGTTCAACAACCGTCTCTTGGCAGAGTCTGGCAGATTCTTCAACAAGTTAAATTTGATTCTGTCTGGCCCTGGAGCTTTATTGTTACACGACAAGAGAACAAGTGAGAACTCCACCATCGAAAAAGGTGTTTCGTTCGCGTTATTGTGAGGGGACGCGGCGTGGTAGATTTTCTGTGCCGGGGCGGAATCCGGACAACCCCTCTTGGTGAAATCGAATATCCAACGGTTTGAATATTCCACGCTCTCATTAGTACTGTTTCGGTTTCGCATACGTCGGGCTGTTCCCCAGAGTGCTCATCGATGTTTCTCTCGTTAATGTGTCGACGAACCGGCGCCAATAACCGCGTATCTTAGCTTTCATCAAACTCTTCATTCGCTTGTCTAACGTCGCGTACTGTCGAAAACTAGCGGGTAACCTGTCGTTCCGGAAGGTCCTAAACGCGGCGGCCTTCTCTTCGTACACGTCTGAGCACTCTTTATCCCACCAGGGATTGGGAGAACGTTTTTGTATGTTTATATATACCCAATCGCGGAGTTTGGGGGAATATATATATATATATATATATATATATATATATATATATATATATATATATATATATATATATATATATATATATATATATATATATATATATATATATATATATATATATATATATATATATATATATATATATATATATATATATATATATATATATATATATATATATATATATATATATATATATATATATATATATATATATATATATATATATATATATATATATATATATATATATATATATATATATATATATATATATATATACAGTGAAGCCAATTTTCATCAAAATTAACACTCATCACCAAATCAAAACTGATAGTAATCCATGGTTTCGATGCATGAATATGTATACAGACAAAAACCTTCCATGGTAACCTATTTTAAAGTTGCAAACAAATCAGCATCGATGGAATGCGTAACCAAGTTCGCTTGATTGCATTCCCTCCATTCATTCATTCCGCTTGACCATTTTTCAATCTGAGTATGCTTCACTATGTTCGATTCTTATCCATTCAGAAGTGAGGCACGAGATCCATAATATTTTTCGAATTCAATCGAAGTGATTGAGACAGTTTTGGCGCTCTAATGCATAAGAAGGGCATTTGAAACCTATAGTTACTGGCCTTTATGGTACTAGAGCCTCGGATTGCCTATTGATGCCAAAACATCCTCCTTTTCATGCCCAAAAAAATTACAACGAATGCTATTTGATTCATTCATCAAGCATCGAAAACTATCGATTGCCATGAGAAAATATCCATATTGGCCCGATCTTCACTCAATGCTGAGTTGCCTCTGACAACACGTAGTACAGCATTTATTGACGAATGAAAAGTTCTATTTAGTGCGTTATGTATTTGGATTTGATCGCCTACTACAAATAGGATGGCCTGATAAGCAAGGACAATTGGTCCAGTATACAACATTCAACGTTGATATGCATCATTTTAGATCAACAATATTTTCACTTTCACTGTATGTATATATATATATATATATATATATATATATATATATATATATATATATATATATATATATATATATATATATATATATATATATATATATATATATATATATATATATATATATATATATATATATATATATATATATATATATATATATATATATATATATATATATATATATATATATATATATATATATATATATATATATATATATATATATATATATATATATATATATATATATATATATATATATATATATGTGTGGAAGCTATGCAAAGATCTTTGCCTTTGATTGTTACATGACAAGCGACAATTTCAATGCCTGGTATTGAGGGAAGGTTAATTCTGTAGAAGGAATAGCACTTTTTGATCCCCAAAAGTACTCCTCCGTAGGGGGTATCTCGATCCAAGCGAATAGTATTAAAATCGTGGAAGTTAAGGTTTATATAGGAAGTTAACCAAGTTGCACATAAAGCGAATGCATCGCATCTCAAGCTATTTATTAAACATTTGAAAGAATCTATTTTTGAGATGATACTTCTGCAATTTCACTGTAGGACAGTGATCAAATCCGTGACCTCGTTCGATGAGTTAGCCATCGAAGGATACAATCGCTGAAAGGAGGGGCCATTTCGCAGTCAACTGCTTTAAAAATGTTCTTACTGTAGGTAGAAGAACTAACAACAGACTTTTAATAGGATCAGTTATATTAAATTTTTTTATTATCCAGTCCACAATGTCCGAAAGTTTGATAATTCCAGTGCCGCGATTATTCTCGAACTGAAACAGAGGAACACTTGGGATTTTTGATGTTTCTGGAAGGGCTGGGAACTCCTTCTCTGAGTTTAATTCTCCGAGACCAGGAGCTACTTGCTTCGGCTTGGTTGCAACACTTCCAAGAGATGTTACTTTCGGAGCCCCGTCTAGGGACACCTTCTGGCCTTTACAAGGAACTTTAAGAGAGGAAATGTTCCTCCTCTTTCTATAACTTCTAGGCACCCTAGTAGATGTTCCCTCTTGTGGGGCATCAGCTTCGCCCTCGTTAGGAGGCAAGTGAGCATAGATGTTTGTTGAGGATGGTGGTGTAGCTTTCTTTAGCATTTCTACGAAAGAACGTTCGGATCGTCCCGCAAGAGAACGTTTAAGTTTATCCCCGCGTAGTTTGTACGCGGGACATGCCGAGATATCATGCAAAATCTCTGCACAGTAAGGACACTTCTCAGCATTCTTACTGCACGAATCATCCACATGATTCTCACCGCATTTTCCACAGCGGGCCTTATTGATACAATGGGTGGCTGTGTGACCCAATTGTTTACACTTAGTGCAATTCATGACCCGCGGTACAAACAGACGCACAGGCAGACGAACTTTGTGCAAGAGGACGTAATTAGGCAAAGCGGTACCAGCGAAGGTCACCCGATAAGAGTTTGATTGGGGGTACGTTTTTGAACCATCTCCCGCAATTACTACTGAGTGCAAACGCTTGCACTCTAGTATTTTCACTGGCTGAAGTAAGTGGTTTCTAACAACACGCCCTGACCCTGTCTAAGCGGACCTTTCTTATTTCGGTCACAGCCGAGAACCTTTCCGTCAGGTCTTTTGAAATCTGTAATAGATTCAGCGATTTTGTTTTGGGCCGAAAGAAGACCACAAAGGGACCGGTCGAGAGCTCTGGATATTGTTTGGGTCGGGGGAGAGCTTTGGGAGTCGATTCGACCTCCATTTGGCCGTCCGGGGAGGGAGCCATCGACACCGTCGACGAACGGGGTTAGCACATGCGCAAACGGGAATAAGCCGTAAATGTGTCAAAAGAGGTAGATTTTACTTATCTGTGAATTTGTTTCCCACGACGCACCAGTCCAGCTTATATAGCTGGCTATTGTTCAATCCTCACTATGCGAACAAAAGGCTGAGGAATGCGACCTAACGGTTAACACACGCACAAAAGAAGAAAAAAGTCCAAACCCTCGAGAGGTAGAGAATGTGCAAGATAGCCTTGAACGTGGATTAGTGCGATTCTTTATCTAACACTGACGGACTGGAAAAAAACACTTGCTTCTCGGTAGACCGCTCGTTAACGAATGGCACATTCAAAATATTTCTTTACTCTTTAAAAAATGTTTCTTTACTCTTTAGGTTTTTGTTTTACATGTGTTTTTGTTAGGCTAAAAGGAAACTTTTTCAGTCCGGCGCTCTTCAAGATCGAGTGATGTTGCAAAAATGGCCAGGCTAGTGCCCACCAAGGAGACCTGACCAGGCTGTACCAATCAATGATGTTGTCAGTGATGAAGTATGGGAGTTTCTGATTCCGCTCCGCTGCGAACATACATTTCATCAAACCATAGCGAATCCAATATTGTTGTTTGCGTATTGCTTTGGATTGCATGCATGCACTCACACGATGAGTCTAGAAGTGCTGGCGGGCATCCTTTCGCTGAAAAATCGATTTTGGGACCTCTCATATCAATTGCTCATCCGATGCGATATCTTGAACCCGTTATTTCTCGCAAATTTCGAGAGTCATGTCGAGCTCAATTCTCAAACCCGATTTATGTCTTTGTATTTCGATTATATGGCGAAAAATATCAATCCTTCTTCATATTATCCTAAAAATGTCAATCCCCCTCATGCTTCCGATTCAACTGTTTTCTTCGACACATCCATGAAATGCGAGATACGTGGAATCCCGGATCACATAAGTCGGCAAGTGACCCCAAACATCTTTCATTTTAAATTTCGTGAAGTCGACTACAACAAGATGTTTTACATCGACGGGTCATGCCTCGACGGCTCCACTGGCTTCGGTATATTCAATCAAAACCTCACTGCCTCATTCAAACTCAATGATCCTGCTTTCGTTTACGTTGCAGAACTTGCTGCTCTTCAGTATACCCTTGGGATTAATGATACTTTGCCCACTGATCATTAATTTATTGTCTCGGATAGCCTCCGCCCAATAGAAGCTCTCCATTCAATGTAACCTAGAAAGTACATTCCATATTTTCTTGAGAAATATGGGAGCTCCTGCGTGTTTTGTCTGTAAGATCGTACAAGATTACCATAGTTTGTGTTCCCTCGCATTGCTCCATCCCATGTAATGAAGAAGGATTGTTTAGCTAAGGCGGGCGCTTTAGAAGGTCTACGAAAGGCCAATCTGCTTCAATCAATTTATCAATATCTCTCGTCAGAGCACGCTAGAAAGTTGGTAGACATCTTGGAGCAATGAAGAGTTAGGACGGTGGCTGTATTCTATCATGCCGAAGGTAGCAATGAAACCTTGGTACAGAGAAATGGATGTGGGTGGGGATTTAATTCGTGTGACGCTCATCTTCGACGCATTGGGCTCGCAAATAGCGGTAACTGCGCTTGTGACTACTGTTATGACGATATCGAATATATTGTCTGGGCATGCGCCGATTGACGTTCTGCCAGAGCTCAACTATTGGACTCCCTTCAGGCCCGAGGAAGAGCACCCAATGTCCCGGTTCGAGATGTACTGGCAAGCCGCAATACCCTCTATATGTCCCTCGCACAGTGGGGCAGAATGCTACTTTCGACGATTTTGGTGTTGATCTAGATAAGTAGAATCTGATCTAGATCAGTTCTATCTTTTGACACAGGCGTCCTATTAAAAAGTTTTCTTCGATAAAGTTGTTTGTTTTCATACCAAAGATACTAAAACTCTTTACCTATGTAGATAGCGCTACATGACATTTAAAAAAAATATTTGAAAAAATAAATTTTTATGTTATATTTTTTTATGAAAACATCTCCGGAAAATTTTGGTTGTTACTAAATCTTCAAAAACATACAATAGGTATTTAAAAAAGTTGCAAAGAGTGATAAATGTTATCATGACATTTAAAGGGTGTTTTTATCATAAATATTGAAAAAATATGACCCACAAAAATTTTAATCACCCACGAAGCGGCAGTTGGTGGTAACTGAAATTTTGTTTGTGTTTAGTAGAGACTTTTAACTTTATAATAACGAAGAGAAAAAAATGGGGCAAGGTGGGGCTTTTTATATACAGACATTTAGGTTAGGTGAAATTGAATTCCGCCATCATTACTTTATGTGCGGCGGCAGCTGAAATTTTGTGTGTGACTAGTTCAAACCCTAATCTTTGTAGACGTCAAGATAAGATTCTTAACAGGTTAAATTGTCAAATGTACGAAATGTTCCGCATAAATATAAAAGCCATTTTTGAAGTGCTTAACGAACATATCATCGAATCTTGGGGTGAAAGGTGATGCTAAAAGAAAACGGTAGTGGAAGTGTATTAACTTAAATCGTTCATACAAAATATTTCTCGCAACGAATAAGCACTGGTTTATGTCGGAACTACAATTTGGCAAACTGCAGAAAGCACGAGATACATCAAGTATTGGAACAAAATTACTATATTAACTCCTTTTTTTCTAGATCCGATATATTATATTGGATTCAAAAACAAGAAAATATTTACATATTTTTAAGATTACTCAAAACTACTCAAGAAACTAGGAACTATTTCACACGAATTATATATTTTTTATATATAAAAAGCCCCGCCTTGCCCCACATTTTTCTCTTCGTGGTTATAAAGTTAAAGTTCTCTACTAATCACAAAGAAAATTTCAGCAAATTTCTGCCACTTTCTGGGTTATTAAAATTTTTGTGGGTCTTTTTTATTCAATATTTATGATGAAAATACTTGTTGCGGCACAGCATTTATGGCCGCCCTTTCCGCTGCTACCGTCATAATCACCATAGCAGCGACGCGTTACTGTCAATTGACAAACGCTATGACAACATACGAATTGCAGTGAATCTGTAGTGTCAGATCAACCAGTGAAATTATGTTTACGTTTAGTATATGTAGGTGTAATAAAATGTGACTCTTTCTCTTTCGCTATTCAACCACCGCTGTGAGCGGTCGGTCTGGTAGATATACTAATAAGTTTTTTGATTTGCCATTGAATCCGAATTCTGCTACCTACGTTCCTGCCGTCGCTCGTTCTGCTACCGTTCTGCACCTTCGTAAAGTAGGCATTGTACTTGCTTGCGAGGTAAATTCTTGGGTTCCAACCAATTCCGGACTAGAGAAGCTGAACACAACGTAGGGCCTAGGCACCAGACGTATCATAATTGGTGCCGTGACCAGGATTTGGAAGGAACTCCGGAAATTTCACCGTCTATGAAGCTGCATTCGGGATGGCGGATTTCAAGCATTTGTTCACACACAGTGCCAGCCAGTTCAGAAGGCTTATAGTGCTTTCGCTCGGCGTTTTCATGTGATCAGTTTCTTCATTCAAGTGGTTACATTTTCTTTGGGATCACATGCCGCTATCTCGCGCGGTCTGGCTAAGATCTTCTTTGTCGAGGAACTACAGGTTCCACCACTCCCAACATCAGAATTGTCAACGCCTTGAACTCATGAACTGATCGTCAAATCCATGGACCTGAGTCAATCAAAGCACCAAACGCCAGTCGGACAAATTTACAGTAACAGAAACAGCAACGGTAAAATTTCACTCAAGTTTTTGTGTTTGGAATACTGTTGGCAATTAACAAGTAGTGACCGTGCTGCTGCCATATTGTTATCGATATTACATCAGCACAAACTAAGGCGATATCCATCCATCGATGCCATTCTTCAAGTTGGATCAATCATTATTGTCAACAAGCTACAGCGGATACATTAATCTTCGAAGCTACCAAGCAGCATCATTGCAGAAGCACGTCCTTAGAATCCGATCCAGTACCCAACCGGTAAATATACGCTTCGTCACATTTCGTCCCAATCAAGCCTTCGTCGGTAGGTAAATATAAAACCTTCGGTTTTGTGGGGGAGGATGTTGCGGCACAGCATTTATGGCCGCCCTTTCCGCTGCTACCGTCATAATCACCATAGCAGCGACGCGTTACTGTCAATTGACAAACGCTATGACAACATACGAATTGCAGTGAATCTGTAGTGTCAGATCAACCAGTGAAATTATGTTTACGTTTAGTATATGTAGGTGTAATAAAATGTGACTCTTTCTCTTTCGCTATTCAACCACCGCTGTGAGCGGTCGGTCTGGTAGATATACTAATAAGTTTTTTGATTTGCCATTGAATCCGAATTCTGCTACCTACGTTCCTGCCGTCGCTCGTTCTGCTACCGTTCTGCACCTTCGTAAAGTAGGCATTGTACTTGCTTGCGAGGTAAATTCTTGGGTTCCAACCAATTCCGGACTAGAGAAGCTGAACACAACGTAGGGCCTAGGCACCAGACGTATCAATACTCTTTAAATGTCGTGATAATGTTTATCATTCTTTACATTTTTTTATTATTGTATGTTTTCAAAGATATAGTAATAATCAAAATTTTCCAGATTTTTTCATAAAAAACGTTTTTAATCCACCTAACAGTGTGATGAGACATTTCTTATAACTTATCACTCGCTTCGGATATTATTTCGTTTGAGAACATTTAGAACTTGATGCTTCGCGATGTTTTTGATAACACATACTACATGGGATAGTGCCACTCAGAGAATCCCTCAAATCAGCATAGGACAACATCAGTGCTAGAAATCTCAAACCAAATCAATGGGAAAGCGAAAAAATCGACTTTTTCTAAAGGTGATTTCCCAGTAGTATCCTTGATTTGAATTATTTTCGCTAATCCTAATGCCAAAGACCAAATAAAAACCTCACGAAAACGAACCGTTTGGGAAAATCATCATCATTACTGGAATTTTCATTTTCACGAAACTTTTCGATAACCTTCCGTCACTTGCGTTAATGTAATGGGTGCACAGTGCTCTGAAAATCTAGCGAAATCGTCTTAGGGCACCAGCGGGTCTGTAAAGAATACTAAAAATTAATTTCTATTCCATAATTTTCAGTTCAGCAATTCGAGAGATCGTGTTCACCGCAAGCCATGAAAAATAGACTACGTTGTGAAGCGATGGTCACTATTTATTAAAAAATCACGGTTAAATAAAAAATAAAACTATTAAAAAAATTCAAATAGTTTATAATTTTCACAAACTTATTAGGAAAAATTGTTTAATAAGCTTTCGTAATATTATGTAGGAATAAAGTTGAAAATTTCAGTATTTTCTCTATCTGCAACATATAAACCCTTAAGTATGCCAATTAATTGGTAAACGAATAGGAATAGGTTCGCCAAATTTTGGAAGAAGTCTATAAAATAATCCCTTGAAAACTACTTAAAAATTGTTGTAGGTCGATGCAATAAAAAAATTTCCAAAAATGAAATGTACCTATTAATGTGAAACACAGTGAATAATACATACAATAAAGGCCCATTTTTATCAGTCTCATGGTGTAGTTTAGGCTGACAAAATCGGGACATTGACTAAATCGGGCATTTTTTTTTCTTTATAATAAACTGAAGCTGTTGAAATATTCTTCTCGTCCCTTGATGTAGTCTGATAACTATTTCTGATTATGATGAATTTTTTTAATTTTTGCATATTTCCATCTTCATGATAAGGAAAACATGCTCAAGAAAGGATTTACTCGAATTCAGTCTTGTTCGCCTTCTAGAGCCCATCAAACATATGTTCATATTTGGCTGATAAAATCGGGGTTTCAATGTGTTATATTAGATATTCAGCATTCGAAGAAGTTTCTTTTGAACGAGAGTAGAACGACTTTGTTTCTACTTACTTGAAATCAGCGGCGTAGCCAGAAATTCGGTTTGGTGAAAATCGATAATACTGTCCAAACGGCATAATTCCGAAACCGTAATTTTTGAAGTTTTAAAATTATGCAGAATTAATTTTTCAGAAAATAGTAACAGAGTTCGTGTCTTTAGCGAATTTGTTGAGAGTTTATTATAGTCATGAATATTAACCTGAGAAAATTCACCATAAATACTTCTTGGACGATATACCGTCAAAATTATTTTATCAAATGATGCGCTGTTTAACGTTTGTAAAACTCATCGAAGATACTAAACCTCCGAAATTGGCGGTTTCAAAATGATGCTATCTTGACCTTAAATTACTGTTTTTAAACATTTGACCTATACATATAATTGATCATACAACAAAAATCAAATGCTCATCAAAATCGATCAGGACCTGCTAGAGTTGAATGGAAATCGTAATTTTTCATAAATTTCTCTCTACATTCGGAAAGTGTTATCGTCGTTATTAATCATATTACGTTTTCGTCTCAACTCGACGCATTCCCAAAATAAAAACCTGTTTTAATTCACCTAGTGGTGCAATTGTGCTTGTCTCATTTGTCCAGACTACGATTCCTGGTTATGTTCAATACAATGGTGGAAATGAATATTACATGTTCAGTGCGATTTGGACATACATACAATGGATCGACATCCACGATCTTGGGATGCTATGTGATACTGAAACATCGCTTGAAACCAGGGGCGGATCATAGAGAAAGATCCGGGAGGGCCAGGTCCTGCCGAAAATTTTCAACTTGTTAAGGAATTTTAAACTAGTTTTAATTTTAAAGTAGCAACCCCTCACTGCATACTCCCTCCGGGCCGGTATGATTGATGATTTTTGGAGTGATTGCATAACCTTTCTATATGAGAAAGGCAAAAATGTACCAAAGTCCAAAGAAGTCAATTTTTGTCAAACATCTCAATGTTTCATGCATTTTAAAGTCATTTGGCATCAAAAATACAAATTTGATTTTGAAAATTTTTCATTTCAGTTTATATGGGAATTTGCTGTGTGATTGCACTCTTCAACTCGTAACTCCGAAACAGGAAGTCCAATAAAAAAAAAATTCAATAGCAGCCGATGGGAAGGTTGTACCTTTCATTTGAGACTAACTTTGTGCAAATCGATCCAGCCATCTCTGAGAAACAGAGGTCACATTTTTTTCTACATACACACATACACACACACAGACATTTTTCGATCTCCACGAACTCAGTCGATTGGCATATGACACTCGGCCTTCCGGGTCGGGATTAGATTGACGAATTTTAGAGTGAATGAGAAAGGCAAAAACATTTTTAGCAAATGTTGAAAGTTATGCATTTTTTTGGTGATCTGTTCTATGTTTCATAGACATTAAATCAATTTTAACTTCGCTTCCTATTAAATAAAGACCCTTATTACAATACATCTCTACAAAAGCGAGCTCAATTTGAAAATAAATCTGAGGATTATGATTGATTACAGAACTCTGGAATTTTCTATTGGAATGTTTTCAGGCAGGAATTTGATATTGATGCAATTAGACAACTGTGAAATCAAAACCAATTGATCAGTTACATATCAGGACCCCTTTCGGACAATTTATCAAAATTCCTCATGATGTTTACAACAACAGGTTATCAATCTACGGATCAGATAATTGTTATTGTAATATTGAATTAAATCAGTCAGTATCAATAAATTTTCAACTTCAATCCAATATTTTTTGTTTCGGTGTGTTGGGGGGGTTGTATGGTGTTATACCCCAAAACCTTCTCTTGGCTACGCCGTTCCTTGGAGTTATTTATTTCGCTTTTCATTTTCCGATATGTTTCAGATCGAACCGATGGTTATAAGTTAGAAAAATTGCAGTCAGAAGGTTCGCACAAATGAACATTTTTGTACTGATAAGTTATCAAGTTCCTTCCAGACAACTTGGAAGTGTTCGGTGATTATTTATAGCGGTTGTAGATAGTAAAATGAAATACAAAATTCGTTTTATCGAAATAATGTTTAGCTTATTTCAATGGATTATAACTATATTGAACAATAAATAGGCGACAAAGAGTAATCAACAAACAACAAGCCATAACTTTTAAAGTATTCAAAATAGATATTTAAAGTCTTTAGTAAAGTTATTCGCAAAAGTAAGAGCTACAAATTTGCTGAAGACATCTTTTCGATATAATCACTTCCAAGAAAATATGTGAAAATATCTCACTCATAAGGGGATTAATCAGCAAAAGCACAATACCAAAAGAAAGGGCATATTACCTCCATTAAATTCTCCGAAAATACTATTGACCTAAAATAAGCCGTTTTGGCGTTAATAATAGATTACATGTTTTTACATGTTTTTGGTCATATTTCTGGCAATGGGATAAAAATCTTTCGTCCGCATTTAATGTTAAATATCTCTTTTGATAATCATCCAATTTCAACAATCTATAGCTTGTTCGAAAGGTATTCGTTAAAGCTGTCTAAAAACATATAAATTGTTAATCTATGTTGTCAATTTTGGCAGATAATTTTAAAAAACTGCAAAAAACGCCATTTTTACACATTCAAACATTTATATCTTGGAAACTGAACATCAGAATCAAAAACAAATTAATAGCGTTCATACTGTTTTTTAGTTCTTTAATTTAAAATTGGTTTGGATAAGATCGGTTCAGCCATTGCTGAGAAACACGAATGAGAATTTGTCCGTTACATACACACACAGACACAGACATTGTCCCAAATCGTCGAGCTGAGTCGATTGGTATACAAGACTCGGCCCTCCGGGCCTCGGAAAAATTCTTGAAAGTTTGAGCGAATTCTATACATTTCTTTTATAAGAAATGTAAAAATGTGAAAAAATAATTTTTTCGAATATTTAATATTTAAGTGTCTTTGAAACATATGTTTAGCATATCAAAACAAACAACTTTATTGAAGGAAACTTTTTGATAGGACACATGTGTCAAAAGATAGAACTGATCTAGATCATTTTCTACTTATCTACATCAAAACCAAAGTTGTCAAAACAATGCTTTTTCCATCCACGCCCAGACAAGACGTGACAATATGGGGAGGCCGCTTTTGTTCCAATTTTACGTCAGAATCGTCCAGCTCCTGATTGGTTGATTCTGACTTTTTGCACCGTACGCAATGTTACTGCAGGGATAGCGAAATGGTGTTTGGCAGTGTTGCTATATTTATAGGAAAAAATTGTCATTACTTTTGACAAATAAAATTACTATTGTTAAAAAAGTAAAAATGACTAAATTGAACAGAAATTGTGCGGCAAAATGAAACAAGTATTTATCATGCATTTATTGTATACTTGGTTGATTAATTTTAACAAAAATAAGACAGAAACCACACTAAAATCTAAAAATTTTCAGAAAATGGCTCCATCAAACCTTACTAAACACCCTTGAAATGGAAAAACGGTGTCCTTCATCAATGTGGTGCATTCATGATACAAAATATTGCCGGCCTAAAATAAATTAACAAGCCTTCATTTTCGTTAATAAAAATAGCAACACTGTTCGAAACATTTCGACAGGCTGAAAATGTACGAAAAGAATAAAGTCGAAGTAAAAATAAGAAGCCGATTGTCACGTCTTGTCTTAGCATCTACGCTACTTTGCTGAACAAACCAACCCTCCAAGGTACCCAGGGCGCTAGAGGCTTTGAGTGTCGAAAGTAGAATTCTGCCCCACTGTGGCTCGTGTACAGCTTCCTAAAAACCGTCAATATACAGATTAAGCTGCCTATTATTTTTCTTATCAGCTTATTATTTTTCTTATCATTATCAGAAGAACTTTCTTTCGCCTGTATCGTACACCAACGATGATTTGATGCGACTTCAAGCTGACTCTAAACTAGAGATGGGCAAATGAATCGCGAATCAATCAAAAGAATCGACTCTTCAGAAAGAGCGAATGAATCGCGATTCTTTTTTAAGAGTTGCGATTCACTGAAGGAGTGGCAATTTATTATAAACTCAAGGAGAGCCAAAAAGAATCGAATGAATTTTCCATGATTATGAATCACTGTAAAATAAACAAACACGATGAACACATGAGCTCTGTTTGTCTGCACGGAATAAAATATCAACTCATAACTAATTTAAATTTAATAATAGAAATATTACATAACGTTATTTAAATGATACATTATAATGTACAAAAGTTTTGATCAATTTGCTACAAAAAATTGCAAATAAAGTGTTTTCTTCACGCTGAAACCCTATTCCTAATTTCCTAAATGTTCCGCTTAGTTAATAAATATTTGCTCCAATAATCTCCCTGCTAAAAATCCTAATGTACATTACTATATAAAACGCACTAAATGACCCCCCATAATCTTACGAATATAATATTATCCCCTCTTGTATATGTACAATTTAGCTGATAGTTTCATTATAAAAAATAAAAATAATTAAATGTGTAATCCCCTAGTTTTAAGAAAATATAAATAAAAAAATGGCATTTTTGAGCTAATGCAAACGTCAAATTATTAAATAAATAAATTATGAAATAAACGAATTGAATAAAAAAGATGGGTGGATAATGTCTAGGACATAACCGGAGAGGCGTGACTACACGTTTGACGTGTAATTTAAATCGAATGTTATTCAATGAAATAAATGTGTGAGAATGTTTCAAATTATTATTTATAATAATTATGGTGGGTCTGAAAAGAACCTTTGTTGTTGGTGTCGGCGTTGATAGGTGAAGCACTGGATTCGAAGCTCGTTGGATACTGCTGACTTCTGTCATCTACAATCAAGTTGCTCTGCTGTTTCATGATAGCGATTCGGATATGCTTGGTGTAGCTGTAGATCGTCATCCGGCTATAATTTTATGGTGTGTTGCATATTGTAGAATTAAACTTAAACCACTGGATCAATCAAACAATTGATCTGTGATAAGAAAAGTACGAAATATATCTTCGGGTTTCTACATTGACGTTTCTGGCACGAGATCATTGCATGTACCTCCAACCGTAGCTTGTGAAGGATCAGAGCTAAGATGGAACTCGAGACATTCATTCATGAAATGAACAATTTTCATATTTTCTTGCTTTGAAATGTCAATGTTAAAATCTCTCGAAACAACCATCGGTATATTTTTCCTAGCGTACGGAGATAAATTCTAGAGAAAATTTAGAATAGGACGTAAGTAACAATGAGAGATTCTCTATGGGATATCTCTTCTGTTCATTACTCGGTCATTTCAACATTTACTACTCTACTCTTTGCATAATATTATAGTAAAAACCGTCGGCTTTCGATGTGTACTGGAAAACTAGTGCAAAGTGTTGTAATGACGCCGTAATAAACGAAAGAGAAAGTAAACAAAGACAGGCTCTCAATGTTACTTACGTCCTATTGAAAATATTCTCTAGAATTACTCGTAACGAAAAACTAGGGGTGGGTAATGACCGGGACATAGCTGCGGTGTTGGCGTAGGACTATGCTCTGGCGTATCATATTATTAAAATTTTGCTTGTATCCCCGGATAGAATTTTACAATAGCATTTACCCTACAAACAATCATAAAACAATAAATATTATAGTTATTACTGTTTTAACATTGTTGGACGCGGTGTTCTCGCAGTAGATTTACAATAAAATGTAATGTAACAATCAACTTTACTGTTCAGCAAAAAATTGATACAATAAATTCACATTAAATTTTACTGTTTTCGAGAAAAAAATATATGGAAAAAAATCGATTTTTTTAATGTTAAGATACATAACCACCCCCCTTTTTTACTGTAAAAGTCGATTTTACATTGAAATTTACTGTAGGAACGTTAAAGTTTATTGTTTTTGTATTGTAGCCAAACACTAGAATTTACTGTAAATTATTGTAAAATTACTGTACTGTCACAGTGAAAATCATGGTTTTCTTACTGTACATTTCTATTCGGGTCTCTTTCAAATCTCTAAATATACACATTAAGTTTAATTCACTCAAATTTCTGCCGAAAAAGCTGACTAGTTCAGTTATTCGAAATTATATTTTGTGAAGTACAAGTAAAAGTTGCATTATTTAGTCGAGATTTATAATGTTATACAGAAACATTCACACAAAATAGATGTCCAACTTCAATACCCAGATTGTGTTCCGGACATTACCTAGCCTTATTTTTTCTCGTTTCCCTCAAATTTTCAACTTTCAATTCAAATATCATTTTATATGATGATTTCAACAGGCAGACAATGTATTTGTATGATAGATTTTAGTGGAGGTGACAACATAAAATCATGTATTCTTAACGATTCTTCTTAACCCCGCCAAACGACGAGGTTGGCCAGCATAGGGTTAAGTCGTTTGAAGGAGATAAAAGGTAGTAATTATACTCCGAATAATATACGTAAGTCCCGCGGGTATCTGTCAAACTTTAGCTTTGGTAGTTCAAAATGAAACCTTATACAATTCGCTGATGCCAAATTGCATTTAACCAAGAACGACAAATCAATGATATATGCCGAAACAAGCCCACCAAACCAGTAAAATATGCCACTAAGTTTGAGCAAAATAATCACGAATGAAGTCTGAAATTAATTACGATAAATTATAACTAGGCAAAAGTAGCGTAAAAAGCCAAATTTTAAGGTTGTTGCACTATTTCTTACGCGGCCTTCAATCGATAGTATGCGTTGAAATTGGCATCAGACTGTTTTGTACCTTTCTAAGAATCACTATAATAATAAAAATGGATGGTGAAAGGTATTTGTTTGAGCGCAACGAAAACTCGAATCGGATGCTATCGTTCAATTTTGCACTACAACTGGTAGACGCTCGTATAATGAACGGCTTTAATTTAAAATTGATCGCATGATAGTAGAAATAGAGCGAAAATAGGCTCACCATGCTATTTCGCCCTGAAAAATGATTGAATTCTGAGTCATTTTCGAAAAAAAAAAATCAAAACATTATTTTCCCGTTGATAATGAATGTCTTACTTATTCCCTTTATTGAAAGTCGTTAGTCACGACAAAAATCAGTGGGACTTGTGGACTTGGTTTTCTGCTCCCTTGTCGTATGAAGAGACTGAAAACAGGAGTCCTCCAGTCAAGGGGTTTCTACGTTACCGATGGCTGAATGGCTAGCAGAACTAAACTATGCTAGTCGCGCATGGAGTAACGTGGGTCTTATCCTTGTTATATTAAGCAAATCTCTGACACATAAGACGTTTGTTTCTTCGTAGATCGTGGGGTTCAAACGATGATCAGTTCCCTAATACCCATTTCTGGCGATTATTAGCCAATGTGTTTGGAATCTTCTAATTGCTGTACGGCCAATGACACAGTGGACGTTTGTTTCTTCGAAAATCGTGGGGTTCAAATGATTGGCAATGCGTTTGGCATCTTCTAGTTACTGTACAATAAGTACTGATGATGATGGTTAAAGTAGCTCAAAGTAATCATCTACAAGGATGTACAGCAACTATCCCACCTTGTGCAGGAAGGATACGCTTACAGAGCTTTGGTTCAAAAACCGTATTGCCATAATGGAATCTTCTATGTTGAAAAGATACTTAGCCTCGTCTTCGTAGCTTTCAACAAAAATGGCATGACGAAACCACGTGAAATGCCTCGTGCATGTATGCTAACGAATAATGGTATTGACGCTTGTCTTACATCCGATCTCACAATTCACGATATTTGTGCTGTCATAGTCGATATGACTGTTGATAACATAAACGGGAAATAAGTGTATTATTCGGCACATTTACCGCTAAATAATTTATTATACTGTGGCAGAAATGGGTTTCCACTCATCATCGGTAGTGATACAAATACCTACCGCAAAATTTAGGGGGAGGTCAGATATCAATTTGAGAGTCGCCGAATTGATAGAACACTTAAGTAATACAAATCTGCATACACTCAATGTAGGAAAGCGCCCAACACGTGGAAGAACGAACAGGGAAGAGATTTAAGATGTATCTCTCTGCTCTGACGGTATCACACATGAGTTGGCAAACTGACTCGTACCCAACAAGCTCGTACCGTTGATATGTGATCATACGTACATCGCTCTTGATTATTTGAACGTCTCGCTAGATATCGTCACATGTCGTAATCCAAAATATACGACTGGGACCTCTACAAAGAAGGCTTGGCGACTTGATTTCCTTGGGTATTTTCCAACGATTGATTCTAAACGTGATTTGGATGAGGTCGTGGATAAAACAAACTAACTCATAATAGCAACAAAGCAAGATGCTAGTCCGCTTCAAGTTGTGCGTGCTTCTAGAGGAACCCCTTGGAGGCATACTGAACTTGCTAGACACAAACAGTTAAGTTGAAGAGCTTGTAATCGCAGACGTAGGGATGGCTCGAAGGCATTTAAATTGGCTCGCAAAGCTCAGAGAAAAGTTCTTCGAGTCTCTGAGCGAAGTGGTTGGAAAGCCAAATGTCTCAAGTCTCAACGATAAAATAAATTACTTTCGATATCGAAAGACCTTCATGTCAGTACGAGTAGATCTGCTAACGGTAAATAAACTTTCCAGGCTGCTCGGAGTCATCACTGAAGAATGCCCTTTAATTTTTTTATGTAGTTCTGATTCTTGGGCATTTGCTCGTAAAATTGAAAATGAATCGACCAAATGGGCGATTGAAAGTCTGATGCAACCCGAATCTCTGGAAAAAGATGGAATCATTTCAGCTTTTACTTCAAAGAGGATATGAATACATCCACATATTTTGAAAAAAGTTCCTACTTGTAATCTTGCAACAGGATAATTCTATTAACGTGGCGGAAAACAATTGTGACATTTATACCCAATGGAACATTTAATAGACCACTGCACTCGAAATGTTAGCTTGGGCCGCTGCATGCAATGCAACATAATTATGAGCCATAGACCCGCAAACCAAATATCTGATTCGGTTGAGAAACATACGTAGGCGTCAATTCCAACAGGAGATTTAATCATAAAAGATAGCATGACCAAGTTAAATAAGCAGATCCGAAGTAGGGCAGAAACTTTGAAAAACGAAAACTTCGCTAAAGACATAGAATCCTTGAAAGAAGCCCTTCTGGAAGTTAACAAAAATTCTCAGGTACAAACCAACACCGGTGCCACCGCTGAAAATTTATGATGCAATATTGATATCTCCCCTGGATAAGGCCACTGCAATAGGTGAAAATCTAGCTCGCTCCCATAACCTAGGAAATACAATACCTAGTCCCCTAGAACAACAGGTCATACAGCGTGTCCACACCCTTGATAACACCCCTTGTATGGTAGCCCCCCCCAACAACAAATCACGGTTCAGCAAGTCCAATCCGCCATCAAAGCCACAAAAAAACATGAAAGCCCCTGGTTTTGATGGCATCTTTAACATTGCATATAAAAAGTTAAGCCTAACAATAATATCATTAATTTGCCATATTTTGCCAACAAATGCTTAGATCTACATTATTTCCCAACTAGCTGGAAGCGAGCAAAAATTGTCCCCATTCTGAAACCCGCAAGGGATCCTACGTCTCCTGCGAGTTACCGTCCAATAAGTCTACTCTCCTCTATCAGTAAACTGTTCGAGAGACTCATACTGAACCGTCTGCTAGCCTTCTTGGACAGAAACAATATTACACTCCCAGAACAATTCGGATTTCGTAAGGGTCATGCTACCACCCACCAACTCCTCAGAGTAGTGAACATAGTTAAAAAACACCGAACCCTATCCAAATCACCTGGCATGGCGTTGCTAGACGTTGAAAAAGCCTTCGACAACATCTGGTACACCGGAATGCTATACAAACTTAGCGAACAAAACGTCCCACTATACCTGACCAAAATAATCAGAACCTACCTCCAACGCAGATTGTACCAGGTATCACCGCAAGGCACTGAATCCCAACCCTTGGGGGGTCCTCGGGCCAGTCTTATATAACATCTTCACTTCAGACATTCCACCCTTACCCGTTGGCTCTATCACTCTATCCTTGTTCGCCGACGACACAGCAATTCTAGTTGGCGGTAGACAGCCCAAAGAAATCCGTTGCAAATTACAGATATGCCTGAACATTTACACCGAATATATGACCATATGGAAAATCCAGCTGAATCTACCCAAAACTCAAGCCATTATATTTAAGCATCGTCAAACTTACAAATCGGACCCCCTGCAAACTGCAAGATCGTGTTAGGTGGCCACTCCATCCCGTGGTCTCTAGAAGCATTCTACCTCGGCCTGACTTTTGACTCCAAACTCCTTTTCCGCTAACACGTCGAAGAAACTAAAACAATATGTTCCCTGCTTATAAAACGTCTCTATCCACTAATACTCCGCCGATCCAGGCTGCCCATGAAAAATAAATTAGCTGTATACAAGCAAATAATAATGATTATGCCGCCCCCGTCTGGGAACTTTGCGCTGCATCCCACGAGAAAAAGCTTAAAGTCATCCAAAACAAAGCACTGCGTATGATTTTAAATCTCCCGTACGGAACTCGAACCACCACGGTTCACCAAATTGCAGGCTTAGACTCGCTACCGGCTCGCTTTGACAAGCTGACAAACCAACTCAAAGCAAAATGCGTACAATCTGAACATAGGCTCATAAACGAACTATATACCACGTAAATAATTTGTAATTTTTTGTAAATAGTAAGGTAAATTGTAAATAGTAGGTTAAAATAGTAGGTTAAGTTAGGTTAAGGTTTATTATAAAACAAACATAATTCCGTACAATCGGCAATCATTACCAACACCAATGACAAATTGAACTAAATACAATGTACAAAGACAAAAAGAGATAAATAAAAGCAATTTTTACTACTACTACTATTCACCGAAAATCCAAGAAGGAGTGAAAATGCTCTGCACGCACCAAACGGTTTGGTCAAAAAGTGTGAAAATTTACAATCTAGTAAAGTCCACACAATTAAATCCTATTCTGTACTACCACTTATTCAAAATTGAATAATTACTCAGTAGAACCGCAAGAGAATGCTATATCTAGACGTTTAAATTATCAAAGACGATGTATTTATGATCAGATAACGACGGTTTGAGCTTGTTGGGTACGAGCTCCCAGATTTTCCCCAGAAAATATGGAATGTGCTTTCTAGGTTTCATTGAACGGAGAGCCTCGATTGAGCTGAGGCTATCCGAGACAATAAAGTAATGATCGGTGGGCAAGGTGTCAATGATCCCAAGGGTATACGGAATAGCAGCAAGTTCTGCGACGTAAACTAAAGCAGGATCATTGAGTTTGAATGAGGCGGTGAGGTTTTGATTGAATATACCGAAGCCAGTGGAGCCGTCGAGGCATGACCCGTCGGTGTAAAACATCTTGTTGCAGTCGACTTCTCGAAATTTACTATGAAAGATGCTTGGGATCACTTGCGGACGTATGTGATCCGGGATTCCACGAATCTCGTCCTTCATGGATGTGTCGAAGAAAACAGTTGAATCAGAAGCATGAAAGAGATTGACACGGTTGGGATAATATGAAGAAGGATTGATATTTTGTGCCATGTAATCGAAGTACAAGGACATAAATCGGGTTTGAGAATTGAGCTCGACAAGCCTTTCGAAATTTGCAATTACTAACGGGTTCAAGATATCGCATCGGATGAGCAATCGATATTTGGCAACACTGCTGTAGTTGTTTCTATTGCGCTTTTGCTGTTACCCTTTAATTTTTGATATTATCGCTGTTTTTATTCGTTCTCACTGAAATTTTATTTGAGTTTGTGCTTCCGTAAAATCGTTGTTATTACATGCAACTGAAGATTTTAGTGTTTATTTGCTGTGTCTTGTGTATCAATTGTTAATTATCCCGACGTGCTTTGTTATTGTCTGCAGATAGTTGCTTCATAGGAGTGTCATACGATCGCCACTGATCAGTTGTTGTTTTTTGCCAATTCTTTTTTGACGAGCCGGTCCCGCAAATGTAAGCGAACATGAATTGTGACCGCTACCAGAAAAATGTGATCGAAGCTGAGCGTATTACGTGCAGAGGTTTTTGAGGCGCTTCGTTCCATACGATTTGCGTCGAAGTCGACAAGCCGCTTTTGGATCAACTCAGGCAGCATGATAAAAACACCTTTTGGATGTGCGATAAGTGCGCTCAATTATTCTCGAACAGTCATTTCCGAAGCATGGCTAATCATTGTGATACGGGTGATGCTACTCTGCGTGTAACAATTAATGACATGAAGGCCGAAATCGCAAAACTTAACTCTGCTGTAGGCATGCTGACGGCTAAAGTCGATGAAAATCCTGCTACACCGCTACTTTCCCCTGCTAATCCATGGAAATTTGCTGTACGAAACAACGCATTATTAAATTCAGCCAAACGCCAACGAGGAAATGATGGATTGACTGTCAATACAGACCCAAAACCGCAAATAATGAAAGGCACACGTGATACAAAAGGATCCATCCAGACGGTGAATGTGAATGGTAATAACCAACTTGTTTGGATTTATTTATCTGCATTTCACCCGAACACTTCCGACGATCAAATTGCTACTCTAGCGCGCGAATGTATCGGATTGAATGATAAAGATATATTGAGAGTCACCAAACTAGTACCACGAAATGCGGATGTTAGCAACATGAGTTTTGTGTTGTTCAAAGTTGGATTTGATAAACAGTTCAGAAACACTGCCCTGTCTTCAGATTCGTGGCCTGTTGACGTGTCTTTTAGGGAATTCATTAATTTCGGTTCAAAAAACGCTACCAATGCTGTGAGACTGGTGGGAAGTGCTCTCACCGAATCTCCTGTGGCTCACTTGGTGACGTGAGCGCGTCTAGCTGCTTAATTTCCGATGTATACGAATCTCCAACCGCACCATATTTGCCTTCTTCGCCTGTTTTATGTTCGATTTCCACCGCCGGGACACTAACATTTTGCCCTGCATACATCAATGTTCAATCAGCATGTAGCGTTACTCCGTCAGGTAACATTAGCAGCAGTATATGTCCTGCTGAAGCTTCGACTGGTACTGCTCGCCTTTTAAGTAATGATAACTTCCAGACGTGTGTGACGTCATCGGATCATCAAACCTTCGTCGCTTCATCAAATCTGTTTGGTCTTCAAGCATGCAGCGTTAGTCCGTCAGGTAACATTAGCAGCAGTATATGTCCTGCTGAAGCTTCGATTGGAACTGCTTGTCTCTCAAATAATGACAACTCTCAGGAGTATGGGTTATCTGGCGATCATCTTTGGAATGATGTGTAGGAATTTCAGCAATCGACTCTTGACGCAGACTTGGATGGTAAACTGACGATTTATTACCAGAACGTCCGAGTCCTACGCACAAAAATCGATAAAGTTTTCCTAGCAATCTCTTCTTCTCATTACGACGTAATTGTTCTCACCTTGGCTAGATGATAGGATTCATTCTCGTCAGCTTTTTGGCGATACATATGCTGTTTATCGAAACGATCGCAGTTTTGAGAACAGCCGTAAATCACGCGGAGGGGGCGTACTCATCGCCGTGTCTGCTGCATTGAATAGTTTCGTTGATCCAACACCTGTTGACGTTTCACTTGAACAGTTATTCGTTAAACTGAAGCTACCTGGTCGTTTTGTCAGCATCGGTATAATTTACTTACCACCAGATCGTAAGAGTGATGTAATCAGTGCAAACAACCATATCCGATCGATTGATGCTGTTTATTCTTGCCTTGGAAGTAAGGATTGCGCATTATTGTTTGGAGACTACAATCAGTCTGGTCTCATTTGGGATACAGATGTCAATGTCGCACCTGTAGTCAACGTTCTTCGCTCTTATATTTCTACCGCTTGCGCTGCGCTATTGGATGGATTCAGCTTCAACTGTATCACACAAATTAATAGCATTGAAAATCGTTACGATCGTATCCTGGACTTTGTCTTATTGAATGAGACAGCACTAGCCGACTGTCAGATTCACGAACCTGCTGAATCTATTTCTGTGATTGATGCAAATCATCCTCCCGTAGAAGTTATTATCAGTCTGCCTAAACCTGTTATTTATGAGGATATCCCTGATGATCTTGGCCTTGACTTTCACCGAGCTGATTTCTTGGGGCTTGCATCAGCACTACTTCATGTCGATTGGCATTCACTTGAGGATACGGAAGACATTGACGCTGCCGTTGAACATTTCACTGCTGTGATTAATGCCGTCATGGCTGATTATGTTCCTCTGCGTAGGCCAGCTCGTAAGCCACCGTGGGGTAATGCACATCTACGACATCTCAAACGACTCAGATCTAAAGCACTACGATTGTATTGCCGTACACGCTGTCGTTTCGCCAAATAGTAATAATTATCGATCCTATAACCTTTTATTGTACAAAAGATACTCCATTAGAACACAAGCAAACCTGCGCAATAATCCCCGACATTGTTGGAAATTCGTGAACTCCAAGCGGAAAGAGAACGGATTACCTACTGATATGTTTTTGAAGGAGCAGAGTGCTAGTCTGGCTACGGAGAAGTGTGACCTATTGTAACCCGTCAGGGTAACAATTTAGCACTGGGTGGAAATATACCATTTATTGGGTATACACTCCGTAGAGTGTATTTGTTTACATGTGTAATTATGCTCACCGCTGTTCGGTACCGTTCACTTTTTCTTGTAAATTTTGTTCATTTACGCGTATGTGAACGGTTTTGTTCGTGCAGCTAGGTTAGATAATTTTTGTTAAACATTTGTCAATAACTAACATAGGGCTTAGGTAGGTTACCGCGCTCCTCTTGCTGTTATATTGGTTGCTGTTTATGCTGCAAAGGAGATGACAGTTATGCAGCGGTGCGGTTTTGTGGTGATGGTGTTTGTTTTGGTGGAGTGGAGAAGGCGGCCATCGTGAAAAAGGGAGAAAGTGACGAACCACGAAGATAAACAGACGTCCGTGAACAAGTTTTTTCGGGACAGTTTCCCGCCACGTTTAACCAGTGAGGTGAAGTGCGTGCGTGCGACAGATAAAATACCTGTCGAAAAGTGCCGGCTCGTGGTTCGGGCACAGTAGAAAGTGTGGTGCTGGATCGCCGTCGGGGGAAGCTAATTACCAAGGAGCTTTCGCTTCCCCGGCTAACCGTAAAGGATCCAAACGCACCAATCCGCCCTCGCTGGGAAGGATAAGCCGAACGAGCCTTGCTCTCCTTCCCAGCTAATAGCCAAGGAGGGCGAAGCAGGGTGGACAACGGCTCCCCCTGGGAAGAACACTGCGGTGTCTTCCGGGATTCTTTGCGGGGAGCAAAGTGATTCGTCACCACCGTCGCTAGGGAGGTTCCGACAAAGGAGCAAAGCTCACCTCCCTAGCTAATTGTTAAGGACCGCTGCCGGAGCAGCCAACGTAAGCAAGGAGAACTCGGCCGTTGCTGTCCCGGCCGGTCGGACGAGACCGCCCACCTTTCCGTCCAGCAGTAGCAGCAGCAGTGGAGAGTATTAGGAGAAAATAAACACGGTAAAATTTAATTTATTTGTTTTTCCTTTTTCATCTGCTGATCAAACTGCGCGTGCTTGTAGAGACACTCCATTAAATATTTGTCCTTTGAGAAGCTTCACTGTTACAGATCGTCAGGTTATATCAGCAAGCTAAAATATTCAGTCACTCCTGGTCTTGATAGCATACCTTCATGTGTTCTCAAGAAATGCACGGATGCATTAATTTTGCCGTTGACAACTCTATTCAACAATTCGTTTAGGCAGTGTTGTTATCCTTTCAGCTGGAAAAGGTCAGTTATGTTTCCTGTATTAAAAAAAGGAGATCGGCGAAATGTTGAAAATTACAGAGGAATTACATCGTTGTGTGCCTGCTCCAAAGTTTTTGAGATCGTAATGAACGATGTGCTCTCTGCATCCAGTCAAAGCTACATTTCTCCTGATCAACATGGATTCATCCCAAAAAGATCCACGATCCACCTCCACGAATCTCGCTCAGTTTGCTTCATTCTGCTTGCGTAACATGGACGCTGGCGCTCAGATTGACACTGTATATACCGACTTGAAATCAGCATTTGACAGAGTTGATCACGCAATACTTCTGGAACGGTTGAAATTAATAGGAGTGTCTTCTGATCTGATTCGTTGGCTCGAATCATATCTGAGAGATGGAACACTTGTAGAAAAATTGGATGTGTGTTCTGCGCCCCATTTTCGAACAACTCAGGTGTTCCTCATGGAAGTAATTTGGGCCCACTCTTATTCACACTCTTTATCAATGATCTAGTTACAGTATTACCACCGGGTTGTCGTATATTCTACGCTGATGATGTTAAATTATACATGATCGTCAAGTGCATCAGGGATTGCTTAGCTTTACAAGAGCTCTTGGACACTTTCAATGACTGGTGCTCCTTAAACTTGCATACAATTAGTATTCATAAATGCAGTGTTATATCGTATCATCGCAAGCACAAACCAATTTCATACGACTACGGTATTGGAGAACAGCATCTTGAGCGTTACTACAAGTGTGTGACCTTGGAGTCACTTTGGATTCAGCACTCACTTTCCGACCTCATTTCGACTATATTATTAACAAGGCAAACCGCCAGATGGGATTCATGTTTAAAATTTCTAATGAATTTAGTGACCCTCTCTGTCTCCGTTCACTTTACTGCGCATTGGTACGGTCAATATTGGAATCTAACTCCGAAATATGGTGTCCGTATCAAGCAACATGGATAGCAAGAATTGAAGCAATTCAAAGAAAATTCGTTCGTTATGCACTAAGATGCCTTCCGTGGCAGGACCCTATTAATCTCCCGCCATACGAAGACCGCTGTAGATTATTAGGTCTGCACACGCTTGAAGCGAGAAGGAGAGTAGCCCAAGCTGTTTTTGTCGCTAAGATTCTTCTAGGAGAGTTAGATACGCCGGAATTGTTGGGTCAACTCCATATCTATGCACCGGAACGTGTACTCCGTCAACGAAGCTTTTTGCTGTTGGAACACAGGAACTCCTTGTATGGTAGCCATGATCCAATTCGCTTCATGTCTGCCACATTCAACGAAGTGTTTGCGGATTTCGATTTCAACGTGTCATCTACTACCTTCAAGAACCGGCTATTAAGTAGTTGCTGACTTACCAGATATTTCCTGACGACATTTTTAATCTGTATTTTTATTTGCTACTTTTGTTTATATTCTTTTTACATTGTTTGTTTTACTGTATTAGTTTGTTTTTGTTAAATTTATTTCTGTATTTATTGTTAAGTTCTGTATTGTGTATTCATTTGAAAAGATATGGGGTTTTATGCCAATTTGGGTATAGTTAATGTTTCACTCGAATTGGCTTTTCCCCATCCCTTCATATTCATTAAGACCAACTAGGTCAGATGAAAATAAATAAATAAATATAATAAATAAATATGATATGAGAGGTCCCAAAATCTATTTTTCAGCGGAAGAACGCCCTCCAGCACTTCTAAACTCATCGTATGTGTCGAGTGCATGCAACCCAAAGCAATACGCAAACAACAATATTGGATTCGCTCTAGTTTGATGAAGTGTATGTTTGCAGCGGAGCGGAAACAGAAACTCCCGTACTCCATCACCGATAATATCGTTGTCAGAGCCGTAGCAACCTAAGGGGCAAGAGGGGGCTTTGCACCCCCCCCCCCCTCACGCGTTTTGCGCCGAACGAAATTAAAGAATAATCAAATAAAAAGCAAGGGATCCATTTGTATAGTTTATACTGTATTAATTAGTATCGACCCCAAATTTCATCGCCCCATTTGGCCGCGCTTCATGAAACACCGCGCTTAGATGATCTGTCATAATATCGCAAATTGCATAACGAAGGGTCGAATGAGAATACAAGTTGTTCAAAAAATAGATGCAGTTTTGTCGATGTACGGCTGATGCAACTGGTGTGGATGGGCACCGTGCACAGCTATCTACTTCTACTCTGCAATCTTTTCCTCTGTAATCTGCAAATTGCATTTGAGATTATAAATCGCTTGCGCTATAAACGCGGACCGTAGCACAGATTGTTTGATATACTCCATGTCGACTGGTATTTTCTACAAGTTTTTTCGCAGCTGTAGAACCTGCGCTACACATATTGGCTGGATGTCGACTATTTCTTGTCCTCCTTAACTCCGTGGCAATGTGAATCTTTTCAGCGCCGACTAAGGATGGCGCATTGCCGCTGGTTCTAAACGCCTTCCGCAATTTTCTCTCGAGATTTTCCAGACCTGAACTGACCAACTCTATTTGATGATGCCGAAACTGTAGGTTAACACGGGGACAGCAAACGTGTTGATTGCTCTGACTTAATTTCACGCGTTCAAGAAAGACTTCAAGATACAGTTCACTTGGTTCAAGAACGTTATTTCGGAGCTTAAGTTTGATGTCGGTGTGGCGAATCTGGGGAGCTGCAGGAATCCGATATACTGATACGATTCGCCGCGAATCGTGTCCCGAATCATCTCACCTTCGTCGATCTCGCAGTCTCCAGTCTCGACCAATCGCCCTGATGGGGGTTGAGAATTGTGGTACCACGGGTGATGAAATCTGGCGATAAACGGGGTTCGTGTAACGCCCGATTTCTAAGATACTGCGTACCCTCGCGTTCATCATTGGGTTCGACAGGAGACAGCTGACATCTTGTCAATTTCTGCGCCTGTTCAATTCTCCTAGCGCCTAAACCATTGTTGCCCTTCGCGATATTGTACGGGGACCTCCCCAATACTGGTTCAAAAGCTATAACATCGCTGATATCCGGTAGACCTTCGCTGAAATTGGGCTTCTTGTAGTTGATTTGGTCATAGAAGTTTAATGCCTTAGTCATTTGGAAAAGATACTGCGGTACTGTATTAGTGTGTCGTGTTTTTTCGTCAGCTGGCAAGCTCCCAGCATGCGAAGCTCAGTAGATACAATGTTAGCGGCTGAGTTGTTCGAGATCCGACTCTCCAATCTCCGCTACCCTGGAGGTATCTTTCCCCGGTGATGTTGAGACGGATCGCCTCTATGTGTAATTCGGTATCGTATCTTACGGTTGCCACTGCAACACAGAATACTTCCAGGTTTTGCACAAATTCCAGGTCAATTGGGAGCATGTTACCATTCATGACCTGAAGTTCACAGGTCAACTTAAAAGAATACTGCAGCTTTGGGTTCCTGGGGCGCGACATTGAATCCGTGTCGCGACATTGCGCAACCGCTTCATCCACAATGGATACCAAATCACGTAGCAGCGGCCGACCAAGGGGTGGGTCTCTTTTTTACTTTTTCTTAACGACTAAGAATGAATCAATTTTTTGTTTTTATCTTGTAGCTAGCGAGACGATGAAGGAAGAAAGTTTAGAACAGCGTGGAAACGGTCATATGAGAAGGCTAAGAGTTTACTGACGACGTAACCCTTTGTGCTCTACCGCAGTCAGTAACGTCTTGAGTACTGTGGCTCTAAATATTAAAAATACTTTTTTTTCCAGTCCCTTGCTTTAAATATACGTTAAGTTTAATAAAAAAAAATTGCCCCCTCACGCAAAACAGGATTGCTACGGCTCTGATCGTTGTTTGGTATAGCCTGATAAGGTCTCCCGGGTGGGCACCCCACCATGTTCCGGTTATTGTACGGAGAAAGTTGATCCTTTGTTGGCACTTCTGTTTCAGATACCTAAATCCCCAGGTTCCTTTAGAGTCGAACCAGACCCCGAGATATTTGAAAGTTGAAACCTGAGCAATAGTTTGACCCATTAATTGAAGCTGTAGTTGCGCTGGTTCACGCTTCCTTGAGAATACGACTAGCTCAGTTTTCCCGTAGAGAACTCGATACCCAGCTGGAGGGCCCAAGCAGACAAATTGTCCAAGGTATCTTGCAATGGTCCTTTGTGTCCTGTAATAGAGACCACGCCGTCATCTGCAAGCTGCCTTAGCGTGCAGGAATTGACAAGACATTCGTCAATGTCATTCACGTAAAAGTTATAGAGAAGGGGGCTTAGACATGAGCCCTGAGGAAGACCCATGTAGCTAATTCTTGATGTCGATAGATCACCATGCGAAAAATGCATATGATTTTCGGACAGCAAGTTTAGCAAAAAGTTATTTAAAATTGGCGAAAGACCATGCTGGTGCAGCTTCTCTGACAGAATGTTGATAGAAACTGAGTCAAAAGCCCCCTTAATATCCAAGAAGACTGATGCCATCTGCTCTTTGTTAGCATAGGCCATTTGGATTTCTGTAGAAAGCAACGCAAGGCAATCGTTCGTCCCTTTGCCTTTGCGGAAGCCAAATTGTGTATCTGACAGTAAGCCATTTGCTTCAACCCAATTGTCGAGGCGAAACAAGCTCTTTTTTCGAACAACTTCCGAGTACAGGACAGCATTGCAATCGGTCGATACGAGTTGTGGTCGGAGGCTGGTTTTCCTGGTTTTTGGATGGCGATGACCTTCACTTGCCTCCAGTCATGAGGGACAATGTTACCCTCAAGAAACTTGTTAAATAAATTCAACAAGCGCCTTTTTGCAGTGTCAGGCAGATTCTTCAGCAAGTTGAATTTGATTCTGTCTAACCCTGGGGCGTTATTGTTGCATGATAAGAGAGCAAGTGAGAACTCCACCATCGAAAACGGTGTTTCGTTCGCGTTATCGTGAGGGGACGCGGCGCGGTAGATCTTCTGTGTCGGGGCGAAATCCGGACAAACCTTCTTGGCAAAATTGAATATCCAACTATTTGAATATTCCACGCTCTCGTCAGTACTGTTTCGGTTTCGTAAACGCCGGGCCGTACTCCAAAGAGTGCTCATCGATGTTTTTCTCGTTAGTCCGTTGACGAACCGGCGCCAGTAGCTACGTTTTTTGGCTTTCATCAAACTCTTCATGCGCGTTTCCGCCATCGCGTACTGTCGGTAGCTAGCTGGCAGCCCGTCGTCTCGGAATTTCTTATACGCAGCGGCCTTCTCCGCATACACGTCTGAGCACTCTTTGTCCCACCATGGATTGGGAGGACGCCCGCGTGAGATCGCGTCTGGTACGCGTTTAGTCTGAGCTTGAATCGCGGTATCGAGAATCAAGCCAGCCAGGAACCCGTACTCTTCCTCCGGAGGAAGCTCTTGTGTCGATTCTACTTTTTTGGATCCAATCAATATTTCGTGTGAGGTCATACGAAACATTAATTTTATTCGGTGGCCATGAACCGTTAGCAATATTAATTACGATTGGCAGATGGTCGCTGCCGTGGGGATCAGAGACTACCTTCCACATGCAATTTAACCGCAGCGATGTCGAGCAGAGGGACAGGTCTAGGGCGCTCGGACGCGCTGGAGGGGCAGGAATCCGTGTCATTTCACCCGTATTCAAAATGGTCATATTGAAGTTGTCGATTATCGTCATGAAGGCAACCCCATGCCGTGCCGTGGGAGTTGAAGTCACCTAAAACTAGCCTCGGTGCGGGGAGGAGTTCCGCAATGTCGCAAAGCCTTCGGTGGCCAACTGAGCCTCCAGGAGGGATGTAGGTGGAAGCAATGCAAAGGTCTTTGCCTTTAATTCTGGTTTGGCAAGCGACAACTTCAATGCCTGGTGTCGAGGGGAGGTCGATCCGATTGAAAGAATAGCACTTTTTGATCCCCAAAAGTACTCCTCCGTAAGAGTCTTCTCGATCCAAGCGAATAATATTAAAATCGTGGAAGTGTAGGGTTATTTCTGAAGTGAGCCATGTCTCGCATAGGGCAAATGCATCGCATTTCAAATTATTTAGTAAGATTTTAAACGAATCGATTTTCGGGATAATGCTTCTGCAATTCCACTGTAGAACAGTGATTAAATCCTTGACCTCGTTCGATGAATTAGCCATCGAAGGATACAATCGCTGAAAGGAGGGGCCATTTCGCAGTGAACTGCATCAAGAATGTTTTTACTGCGGGGAGAAAGCTTATCAAGATGCTTTTAAGGGGGTCAGAAATATTTAAAGCTGTAAGAATCCGGTCCACAATGTTAGAGAAATTTATTAAGCCAGCGCTGTTTTCTTTCTCTGGCTGAGATATGGAAACACTTGGGGTTTTTGATGTTTCTGGAAGTGCTGGGAACTCCTTATCTGAGCTCAGGTTACTGAGACCGGGAGCGACTTGCTTCGGTTTTGCACCAGTACTTCCTTGAGTAGTTATTTTAGGGGGGCCATGAAGAGACACCTTCTGGCCTTTACGACGAAGCTTGGGAGAAGAAATGTTCCACCTTTTTCTATTGCTTCTAGGCACAGCAGAAGATGTTCCCTCCTGGGGAGCATCACAGTCGCCTTCGTCAGTAAACAAGTTGGTATAGATGTTCGTAGAGACAGGTGGCGTAGCTATCTTAAGCATTTCTGCAAAAGATCGCTTAGAGCGTCCCTGAAGGGAACGCTTAAGATTCTCCTAGCGCTGTTTGTACGCGGGACATGAAGGGAGATCATGTGGGTTTCCCCCACAGTAGAGACACTTTTCGACATCTCTACCACAGGAATCATCCGCATGATTCCCACCGCATTTCCCACGACGGGCTTTATTGCTACAATGGGAAGCTGTGTGTCCCAATTGATTGCAATTAGTACAGTTCATGACCCGCGGTACAACGGGGCGAACAGGTAGACGAACCTTGTCAAAGAGAAGGTAATTGGGTAGGGCAGAGCCGGCGAAGGTCACCCGATAAGAGTCTGAGTTGACGTATATTTTCTTGCCGTCAGCTGCGACTGATGCTGAATGCAAACGTTTGCATTCCAGTATCTTCACTGGCTTAAGCATGGGGTCTTTGAAACAGCCAGTCCCATATTTTAACAGGTCCTCGCAATTCAGACTCGAATCGGGAACGACCCCACTGACTTCAACCCTGCTAGCTGGAATATACACCCTGTACTCCTTCGTAAAGGGCTCGTAGCCAGCAATATCGTTTGCCTGAGTTGAACTGTTAACAACCACCCGAAGCTTATCAGGGCGAATTTTCGATATTTCTGTCACGGCCGAATACCGATCGGTCAGAACTCGAGAAATCTGCAACAGATTCAAACAATTTTTTTCTTTGGTCCGAAAGAAGATCACAAATGGCCCGGTGGCCGAGCTCGGATATACTTTGGGCCGGGGAGAAGATTTTGTTTCGACGTCCATCTCACCTTGAGATGAACCGCCGTCAGGGAAAGTCATTTTTGCACGGGCCTATTTCCCAGTGCACGTTATTAAGACAACCAAGAAGGGGAAACGTAAACTAATACTTAACTTGTGTAGGTAACGGTATCCAGACGGCTTACTAGAAGAACACTGCTTCACTTGTCACTGACCGGCTAACGGTACTCAGAAACAGAAACACAAAAGAAGGGGAAAGGAAAAAATACTGAAACCTCAACTATGCGTAGAGTGTGCGAATATCTTTGAACGCGGATTAACACTATTTGTCGCTATAGAGTGTACGGATCGACAACAACAGACTTCTATCTCGACTGAGTGCTCGATAACGAATGAAACTCTTCGGTTAGAACATATTCAATGTCGGCCGCCAGGCATGATTCCATCTAATGATGCACAGGCATGGCGTGCATACAATGATCTGTACACATCGCAGAAAAAGTAGAAAGCACTGTTTTTAATACGCGGATTTCAAGTGTGCGCATTCGAAGGGGTGGTTGTGTGCGAGAGACCCCGCTCTCTTGCACTTTAAATTACGCATGGCGGGCTCAGATAAATTCATCATTTGGTCAATTTTCTTTTGGCAGGCGGTAGTGCGATTGACGATGACGATTTTAATAGCATTGGTTGTTGTGAAGGAGATGATGTTAGCTTATTGGATACTGATATAATATGTTTCTGCCGTTGATTTGATACTCGAGGCAAACTGGGACAACGTTTTACATATCATCTATGTATATGCTACTATAAACACAGTTTAATTGTATAATTTCTACTAGTATGACGGGATTTGTACATCCACATTAAGGCCGGTTTATTTATGTTCAGCTAAATGACTTTACTTATTTCGCAGTTCAACTAGTGAAATGCTCCATTAAAAGTAATGTCCTGGCACTACATTCGTTGTTGGTTATTATCATACCTGGCAATTGCAGGGTTATTGCGAAAACTCCACGCTAAGAAACCTGCTTGGTGAAGATGAACATATTATGTATAGGGCATTCGCCTTAACTCTCTAATGCTGACATTCCACGGGCAAATGCCCTTCTGCTGGCTCTTAACTGTAGAGTAAGTACAATTTACAGTAAGTCCAAAAACTATTTGTTATCCGAATTGCCCTTAATTTACTTTATTTGTACATACCATACATTAAAGTGGCCTATTTCTGCAAATATTCAGCAAGACGAATGCATTTTGATTCCACTGTACATATGTGTAATGAAATATTCAATAATCAGGGCCGGTAGGTCATGTGGGTAGTAAAGGTAGTAATATCCACTTGAAAATAATCGAGTTGGTAATTACCCACTCGAAACTTTGTAACAAACCTAACATGTAAATTTTGCCACGCATGTGTCTCGTTTGAAATTTTCGAAGTACGACCAAGATTCCATTTGCTCAATCGCGTCGCAAGTGATTTATGTGATTGTAATGCAAGCGTATGTAGAGGTAGATGGGGTAAAATACACCCCTAAGAAAATATAATCATAACTTAGCTATAGACCATCAATTGGGAGAGTTTAATTATTATTATCATTTTTTTTATTCATTTCGTTTATTTGATAGGCACAAATGCGTTAGCTTGGCGGTGCCAAATTCTTTTGTTTTTACATTTTGGATATTTTAAAACTAGGAGGTTACAATGTTGAAATATTTTTTTTAAAGAGATAAATTTTACAGCTATCTTAAGACTAGAAATATGATTCTATATACAAGAGAGGGGGCAAAAGATTTTTTTTATGAAAAATTTTAAAACAAGGACCTCAATAGTAATAGTTTTATAGGAAATATTTACAATTATCTTAAAACTAACAATATAGTTTGGTACACAAAAGGGGGAACAAATATTTATGAGAAAATTCACAGGTGTTTTAAAACTAGGGATACAATTCTATTTACAAGATAGGGGACAATAGTTTTAACAAAGAGGTAAAGTTACAACTATCTTAAAACTAGGAATACAGAATACAAATTTGAACTTTTTTAGCGGAGACTTATGCTTGCTCAAGATATTCAGAGGGGGGCTGTAGAAGCAGTTGTATCAAGGACAGGGGAGAGAAAGCGTAGATGGTGACCGGGAGAGAAGAGCAAAACTTGCAACTTTCGGGCAAACGGGAGATCAGCGAAACAAATTAGCGCCTCAGTCTAGTAGGTCGGATTGGCGGATGGTATTCTTCGGATCCGCGGGGAATCCTTCAAAAGTCATCGGACCTCGAGTCGCTCTCGCTTCAGTTTCCGTAGTGGTAAGTGCGACGGCGGTTACATAGTTGTAGTCTGGAGCTGATCGGTCCCACAAGGCAGGAGAAAACTTCTAAAACGAGAAATAAAAAGAGAGGGGCTAAATTGGGATATTTATCGTTTTTATGAAAGTATAAATAAGGGACATATAGGGGAAATCACGATTTGCCAGCATATCTCGGACTGGGACATTGGGTGGTCTACCTCGGGCCCGAAGGGAATCCTTTAGCTGAGACCTGGCGTCCAAGTACCCGGCGCATACCCAGACAACGTGCTCGATGTCGTGATAGCCCTCGTCACAAGCGCACAGACTACTCTCCGCAAGCCCAATACGCCGCAAATGCGCATCCAAGGTGTAGTGGTTGGACATAAGTCGGGACATTACACGAATAAAATCCCGATCCACTTCCCTGAACCAAGGCTTCGTTGATACCTTTGGGATAATGGAATGTAGCTATCGTCCAAGTTCACCATTGCTCCACGAGGTTTGCCAACTGTTGAGTGTCCTCTGACGACAAATACTAAAAAATTCGTTGAAGCAGATTGGTCTTTTGTATATGTCACCATTTAATGCGCCCACCTTTGCTAATGAGTCGGCCTTTTCATTGCCCGGGATAGAGCAATGAGAGGGGACCCAAACAAAGGTAATTTGATAAGATTTTTCAGATAACGTACACAAGGACTCCCGTATCTTCCCCAGGAAATATGGGAATTGCTTTTTGGGCTTCATCGCACGAAGAGCCTCGATGGAGCTGAGGCTGTCCGAAATGATGAAGTAGTGATCTGTGGGCAGAGTGTCGATGATCCCAAGGGTGTACTGAATTGCAGCTAGCTCTGCGACGTAAACTGAAGCGGGATTATTGAGCTTGAATGAAGCGGTGATAGTATTGTTGAAGATACCGAAGCCAGTGGACCCATCGAGATTTGATCCGTCAGTGTAGAACATTTTGTCACAGTCGACTTCTCGGAAATTATTATAAAATATATTGGGGATCACTTGCGGGCGTATATGGTCCGGGATTCCACGAATCTCTTCCTTCATGGATGTGTCGAAGAATACAGTAGAATCAGAAGTATCTAGGAAACGAACACGGTTGGGAGTATATGAAGAAGGATTAATGCTCTGTGCCGTGTAGTCGAAGTACAAGGCCATAAATCGGGTTTGAGAATTAAGCTCGACGAGCCTCTCGAAGTTTTCAATCACCAACGGGTTCAGAATGTCGCATCGGATGAGCAATCGATATGAGAGTTCCCAAAATCGATTTTTTAGCGGAAGAACGCCCGCCAGCACTTCGAGACTCATCGTATGGGTCGAGTGCATACAACCCAAGGCAATGCGCAAGCAACGATACTGGATTCTCTCCAGTTCGATGAAGTGTATGTTCGCAGCGGAGCGGAAACAGAAACACCCGTACTCCATCACCGACAATATCGTTGTTTGGTACAGCCTGATTAGGTCTCCTGGGTGGGCACCCCACCATGTTCCAGTTATTGTCCGGAAAAAATTGATCCTCTGTTGGCATTTCTGTTTCAGATACCTAATGTGACATTTCCAGGTACCTTTAGAGTCGAACCAGACCCCGAGATATTTAAATGTGAAAACCTGATTGATCGTTGCACCCATTAATAGAAGCTGGAGTTGCGCCGGCTCACGCTTCCTGGAAAAAAACAACCAACTCAGTTTTCTCCGTGGAAAACTCGATACCCAGCTGAAGAGCCCAAGCAGACAAATTGTCCAAGGTATTTTGTAATGGTCCTTGCAAGTCGGCAGCTTTGGGCCCTGTAACAGAGACCACCCCGTCGTCTGCAAGTTGCCTTAGCGTGCATGAATTGGCAAGACAATCGTCAATGTCATTCACGTAGAAATTGTAGAGCAGGGGACTTAGACATGAGCCCTGGGGAAGACCCATGTAGCTAAATCGCGATGTTGTTAAATCGCCATGCGAAAAGTGCATGTGCTTTTAAGACAACAGGTTTAGCAAAAAGTTATTTAAAATTGGCGAAAGACCATGCTGGTGCAACTTCTCTGACAGAATGTTGATAGAAACTGAGTCAAAAGCCTTCTTAATATCCAAGAAGACTGATGCCATCTGCTCTTTGTTAGCATAGGCCATTTGGATTTCTGTAGAAAGCAACGCAAGGCAATCGATCGTCCCTTTGCCTTTGCGGAAGCCAAATTGTGTATCTGACATTAAGCCATTTGCTTCAACCCAATTGTCGAGGCGAAACAAGATCATTTTCTCGAACAACTTCCGAATACAGGACAGCATTGCAATCGGTCGATACGAGTTGTGGTCGGAGGCTGGTTTTCCTGGTTTTTGGATGGCGATGACCTTCACTTGCCTCCAGTCATGAGGGACAATGTTACCCTCAAGAAACTTGTTAAACAAATTCAACAAGCGCCTTTTTGCAGTGTCAGGCAGATTCTTCAGCAAGTTGAATTTGATTCTGTCTAACCCTGGGGCGTTGCATGATAAGAGAGCAAGTGAGAGCTCCACCATCGAAAACGGTGTTTCGTTCGCGGTATCGTGAGGAGACGCGGCGCGGCACGTTTTCTGTACCGGGAGAGTCCGGACAGATCTTCTTGGCGAAAGCGAATATCCAACGGTTTGAATATTCCACGTTCTTGTTGGTACTATTACGGTTAGACTCTTCATTCGCCTTTCTAACGACGCGTACTGTAGATAGCTAGCGGGTAACCCGTCTTCCCGGAACGCCTTATATGCAGTGGACTTTTCCGCGTACAGCTCTGAGCACTCTTTATCCCACCACAGGGTGGGAGATCGTCCATGGGTATTCGCGCTGGGTACTGGTTTAGTCTGAGCTTGATTCGCACTGTCGAGAATCAAGCCAGCCAAAAACCTGTACTCTTCCTCCGGAGGAAGTTCTTGAGTGGATTCGATTTTAACGGATATCGCGGTCGCTTAACTCTTCCAATCAATGTTCCGTGTGAGGTTATACGAGACATTGATTGTTTCCGATGGTCTTGAACCGGTAGCAATTGAAATCACGATAGGCAAATGATCGCTACCGTGGGGATCAGGGATCACCTTCCACCTGCAATCTAACTGTAGCGATGTCGAGCATAGCGATAAATCCAACGCGCTTACGCGTGCTGGTGGTGTAGGAATCCGCGTCATTTCTCCCGTGTTTAAGATGGTCATGTTGAAATTATCGCAAAGATCTTGGATTAATGTTGATCTATTATCATCATGAAGACAGCCCCATACCGTACCGTGCGAGTTAAAGTCTCCCAGAACTAGCCGCGGTGCCGGTAAGGATTCCGTGATATTACAAAGCGTTCGGTGCCCTACCGAGGCTCTAGGAGGAATGTAGATGGAAGCAATGCAAAGGTCTTTACCTTTGATTAGAACTTGACAAGCGACAATTTCAATGCCTGGTGTCGAAGGGAGGTTAATTCGGTTGAAAGAATAGCACTTTTTGATCCCCAAAAGTACTCCTTCATAAGGGTTTTCTCGATCCAGACGGATTATATTAAAGTCGTGGAAGTTGAGATTTATATCGGAAGTTAACCAGGTTTCACATAATGCGAAAGCATCACATTTTAAACTGTTTAGTAAGAATTTGAAGGTATCGATTTTCGGGAGGATACTTCTGCAATTCCACTGTAGGAAGTGATCGAATCAGTGACCTCGTTTGATGACTTAGCCATCGAAGGATACGATCGCTGCAAGGAGGGGCCATTTAGCAGTCAACTGTTTCAAGAATGTTTGCACCATAGGGAGAAAATGTATCAGAATGCTTTTAAGAGGATCAGTAACATTGAAAGCTGTGAAAATTAAGTCCACTATGTCAGAAAATTTCATTAGTCTGCTACTGGACTGAGTATCTGTATGAAAAAAGGGAACACTTGGGGTTTTTGGTGTCCCTGGAAGTGGTGGATACTCCCTGTTAGAATTAAAATTTCCAAGTCCTGGAGCAACTTGCTTCGGCTTTAGTGCATCACTTCCATTGGATTTATTGATTGTAGTTGGCGCACTCTGAGTGGACGACACCTTGGCACCCTTACGAGGCAATCTAGGGGAGGCTAGATTTTTCATCTTCCTGGACTCCCCTGAGTTAACCAAAGATGTTCCCTCTTGTGGGTCGTTCAGACGTCAGCCAAAAGAGCAAAGGAATTTTCGGAAGGGACAGATGGCGAAGCATTCGTAAGAATTTCTGCATAAGAGCGCTTCGAGCGTTCCTTAAGGGAGCGCTTAATTTTATCCCCGCGCTGTTTGTACGCGGGGCATGATTTAAGATCATGCGGAAGGCCCCCGCAGTAAATACACTTTTCAGTTTCTCCACCGCAAGAGTCATCCTCATGTTCTCCTTCGCATTTGCCGCACCTTTTCTTATTGCCACAATAGGTAGCTGTATGGCCCAGCTGCTTGCAATTGCTGCAGTTCATTACCCGCGGTACAAACAGGCGAACAGGTAGACGAACCTTATCCAGGAGGAGATAGTTGGGGAGGGAAGACCCGGAGAAAGTCACCCGAAGCGAGTCTGACAATGAATAAGTTGTCTTATTATTCTCAGTTTTTGCGGAATACAATTGCTTGCATTCCAGAATCTTCACATGTTCAAGTGAGGGGTCCTTAAAGCAACCAACTCCGTACTTCAACACGTCTTCGCACTTCAAACCCGGCTCAGCGACGACCCCGTCGATCTCCACTGCTAAACAAGGTATATACGCTTTAAATTGCTTTGTAAAACGCTCGCTGCGTGCACTCTGGTTTGCCTGGTCGAGGTCATTCACTAATATGCGCTCTAACACGTGTTATCTGAGCTACGGCCGGGTAGTTAGCAGTCAGCTCCCGTGAGATTTCTAAAATATTAAGCGATTTCGTGATGGGCCGGAAATAGACCACCCAGGGCCCAATTGAACTGGGTGGGTATGTTTTAATACGAGGAGGACTGGGGGAATCAGAGGAGGGAGTGATTTCGGGTTTATCCGGTAAATCCATGGGTACATCATTCCCATCCAATGTTACTTCGCCCTCGGCCATTTAGGCACGAGGATAGCACGTGGTGTAAACGAGAGATGAAACTTATATTCAGGGGAAAGGGATCTAAGATGTAGCGACCGATCGGGGGAAAGGGAAATGAAAAAAAAGATACTTAGCTTATTTAGCGGCTTGTCCGGTTATTCCACTATTCACTTCACCAACCTAGGCACCGGCGAACAAAGCCAGCCTCAAACAATGGTTGACCTTCACAATGTATATATATATATATATATATATATATATATATATATATATATATATATATATATATATATATATATATATATATATATATATATATATATATATATATATATATATATATATATATATATATATATATATATATATATATATATATATATATATATATATATATATATATATATATATATATATATATATATATATATATATATATATATATATATATATATATATATATATATATATATATATATATATATATATATATATTGATTTACTCTATGCACAGCACAAGAAAACGATCTGCTTCGATCGAGAGCTCAGACGATTGTGATTATTATCATTTATCCAACATTGTACTCTGAAAACACAATTGCTTTGCAAAATATTCAGGAACATGAAAAATATTCAATTTTTCAAAATAATTATAAATTGTTCTTTGAAAATGGGCAGGGCAAAACGCACCTGTGCAGGGGCACAATGCACCACAACAACGAGGCACAATACATCATAACAAATGGCTGATTTTAATACAGAAGATCAGCATTTCAATTAACAGCCTAAGTGTATTCTACTTCACTTCGGTTATGTCTCTGACATTACCTACCAATTTTTTGTGCCTCCCCTCACTGGCAAGCAGGTAGGAAAGCGAATTAAGCTACAATTTAGATAAAGATTGATCGGAAGAACGTTTTTAAAATGTTTTTGGTTGCCTTTTCTGCTTCCATGCGCGTGGGACCAAGATTCACACTAAAGAGACTCTTTATTTCTACCCTTTGAGGTGTGCAGCCATGGAAGTAGAATGCACTTATGGGAGCAACACACATCGGAGTGAAGAGGTTTATTGTGAAAGAGAAGAGCGGTGGTTCGCATGAAAAGTGCAAGGAGCGTTTTTATTCTTTTATTTACTCTGAGGTGCATTACATTCCTGGTGCTCTCAAATTGATATCTGACCTCCCCCAAATTATGTGGTGGGCATCTGCATTACTGAAGAGTGGAAACCCATTTCTGTCACAGTATTAAACAACCCTTATGAAATCATCAGACGGTGATGATTCATTATGCGGCAAATATGCCGAATAATAGATGTATTTCCTGTTTATGTTATCAATAGTCATAATGATTGTGACAGCACAAATATCGCGAGTTGTGATCGGGTATAAACCATGCGTCAGTGCTATTCACAAGTACACATGCACGAGACATTTAACGTGGATTTAACCTTCTAATTTGGTTGAGTGCTACGAAAACGGGGATATGTAACTTTTCAACACAGAAGTTTCCTTTGTGGAATAAAGTTCTTGAACCAAAGTTATCCAGGCAAGGCAGGATAATTTCATACCTGCTGTACGTCTATGTTGAAGATTAATTTGTACTACTCTAACCATACTCGAGCACAGCACTACACATTTAATCATCAGTACTTATTGTATAGCAACTGGAAGATGCCAAACACGTTGGCTTATAATCGCCGATAGTGAACTCGATATAGGTATTGGGCAACTCTCATTTGAATCCTTCCATTTGCAAAGAAACAGGCGTACATTGTATCACAGATTCGCTTATCACGACACTCCGTGCAGAGCCGCAGCAAGCCTACTTTGCGTGAGGGGGCACAATTTCTTGCTATTGAATTTAACGTTTAAACTTTTATGTTGCAATGACATTCAATTAGCAAGGGACTGGAAGACAAGAAGCTTTTTTTTAATATTAAGAGCCATAGTACTCAAGGAAGAGCGAAACGGTCCTAACTCCTGCAATAGAAGTCAAAGGATTAAGTCTTTAGGAAGCTCTAATCTTGCTCATAGGTCCCTATTTCACGCTATTCCAAAGATTATTCCTTCACCGTTTCGTTCGTTACAGCACAAAATTGACTCACTCTTAGTCGTTAATAACAAGGAAAAGAAAGAAAATCATTGCTAGAAGATCCAACTCTTGATCAGCAGCTACTAAGCGATTTGGTCTTCAATATCGACGAAGCGACTGCGCTGTATCGTGACATGGACCCAATGTCGCACCCCAGGATCCCGAAACTGCAGTATTCTTTTAAGTTGACATGTGAAGTTCAGATCATGAATGCTGACGTTCTTCCGATGCACCTGGAATTTGTGCAGAACATGAAAGATCTGCAGCTAATAGTGTTCTAGGCTGCAGTGGTGTCCGGAAGATGATTAGGATACCGACTTAAGTACGATTCAGACGATACATAAGCTTCCGTCAACGTCAACGGAACGTCACCGTTCCGTCAGGATAAGTTACATGCAGTTAAATGGAGGCATTCACACACAACATCAACGGCACGGAACGTTTTGACGTACGGCATGTGTGAACGGGCACAAGAGAAAAGTATTAAACTTATCCTGACGGAACGGTGACGTTCCGTTGACGTTGACGGAAGCTGATGTATCGTCTGAATCGTACTTTACACGTAGAGACGACCCGCCTCAAAATCACCGGGAAAGGCAAGTACCTCCATGGGAGAGTAGGATCTCGAATAAACGTGCCGCTATTGAAAGGCTATTGGCGTACAGAGACGGCAAAAGATCGGCGAAATTATGCCGTCATGCGGCTACGACACACAATGTCTTATTAAAACGGCTGAGGCGATACACTTGTACGACTAAATCAAACACGAGAAGCCCGAAGCGAAAGCCTACCGGATATCGGCGATGTTACTAACTTTTGGGTCACTATTAGGGAGACCCCCGTACAACATCGCGAAGGGCAACCGCGGCTATGGCGCAAGGAGGAATGGTCAGGTTAAGATATTGACGAGATGCCGACTTTTGGTACATGAAGCTGACCGTTGTACTTCCCACGATGGCTGCACTTTCAACAGGGCAACGCCAACCATGCTTATTACCGGTACTACAATTCTCCTTCCTAAGGACAGCAACACGTCCAACCCATCCAAGTACTGACCAAGTCCGCATTAGACCAGGAGCACCTTCATCACCACATGCGCATGGATCCACTGTAAGCAGAATAGCATCCTGACAGAGCAGCAGAAGGGATGCAAGAAAAACACAATGACTGCATAGATCAAGCCATCATCGATGCAATCATTGTTGAAGAAGTTGTATGTTACCAACGGAACCTTAGTATTGCCTTAATCGATTACAAAAAAGCATACGTGGTATGTTTTCCTCATCAAAGTATTGGAGATGTATAAAGCTAATCCTGTAGCCGTGAGGTTTTTGCAGCAGGCGTTGGGGAGGAAAACGACGACTCTGCAGCTCAGAAGTGGGAAACACGTGTTGCAGTCTAAAACGTTCAGTAGGATACGCAATCGAAACGGGCATGGCTATCAGATAAAGTATGAAGAAAGCTCACCGGAAGAGAATACCCATACCTTCCACATGGACGATTTCAAGATCTATGATGACTCGACAAAACAGCTGGGTGTAGTCATCAAACTAGTCGAAAAGATAAATGACGACGTCGGCATGGCGTTTGGCCCAGAGAAATTCCGATCTGTTCAGCTACTACCAGGGCGATTAGTCGACACTGGAGGCTGCGAGATCGACGAAAGCGTGATGATTTGGGATATGGTTCTTTCCTGAATACGGGAAATAAGGAGAGCAATCAACACGTTTGCTGTCCCCGCGTTGACCTACAGTTTCGGTGTCATCAAAATGGAACCGGATTGACCTGGAATATCTTGAGAGTAAATTGAGGAAGGTGTTTAGACAAGCGGGAATACGTCATCCGCAGTCTGCGCTGGAGAGATTCACATTGCCAAGTGACAAGGAGTAGTCGACATTCAGGCACTATGCTTAGCGCAGGTGCTACAACTGCGAGAATACTTCGTGGAAAGTGCGAACCGACATGGACTATATCAAGCAGCAACTACTGCGCACTTCAACTAGCGTAAGCGAACCACAACCTTAACTCCGCTAGCGAATGACGGATCTCAATAGTAGCATGTCTGTAATAATATACGTACATGGAACTATTGAGAACCAGAGCTACAGGTCCAAAGCCCTGATAAAGGAGGATGGTTGTGATGATCTGGGCCGCGGTCACCACGTAAAGCAAGATAGGTCATAACCCGAATTCCAAGGCGTGAAGCGTCCCGTGCCGAGGGATGAGTGATCGAGGGGGTGAAAAAGATGCTCGATCGTTAACGGAGCCTGTGGGGTACCTGGGCAACCCCTACAGTAAGCGTCCCTTACCACGTTAATGCGGAGCTCTGGCGTGGCGGACATTTACTCTCGCGCTACTTGTGGGAACCGAAATGGAGAACAAAAACAAAAACTATAATAAACAAACGGAGGTGCCAAACTCCTTTGCTAGAGGTGGTTTGGCGAGGTCTCCCCCCCGTGGGGAGAGTAGTGGAGCGACGAGTGCTGCATCTGATAGCACCAGTGACCCCCCAGTAGTGGTAGGAAATAGCCCTACCCTACTCGATTCAATAATCGAGTTCACTAGCGCAAAGCAAAATATAAGCAAGGAACTAAAGCAGTCTCCTGGAGCTCCGGAAAACTGTTCGTGTCGCAAGACAGAAACAGCAGGCTTATGCCAAGAGGGTGGAATGTCGGGAGAAGTCCGACAGAGAAACCCAGACAGTGGCCTCCAAGAGGGAGGGAAGAGAGAAGGTCGATACAGGCACTCAGACAGTGGCCTTCACCTTCTCGCTCGAAGCGGCGGCCGAGTTCCCCTCGAAGGGAAAAGGCAAGGGCAAGGGCAATCTTAAGACGGCGTCGAACGCGAAGCGCCCTAGGAAGTCGCCAGGCGAGGGTGCAAAAACCGACACCACACGGCGTGCAACCGTTAAGGCCAAACGCCGTTTGGCCGAGGTAAGCGAGGGCGAGAGTGACCTCGCTGAGCAGAGCGATGGTACCAGCTACCCGGCGCGACCGGGGTAGGGGGGCCCAAACCCCTGAACGCTGGTCACCAAGAAGAAGCCGGCACCGACACCGGAGGTACCGCGGCCCGCTAGGAAGGCCAAGGACAGAGGCGAGGCCTTGTGGTTAAAAACCGACAAGGACAAATACGCCGACGTCCTAAAGTCGATGAAGGCGACCGAAAGCCTTTCGGCCCTTGGGCAAGATGTGCGTAGCGTGAGACGCACCAACACGGGAGAAATGCTTCTGGTGCTGAAGCGAGGCGCACAATCTAGTGCGGTGTACAAGGCCTTGGCCCAAGAGGTACTTGGTGAAGGCGCCAAAGTCAGGTCGCTAGGGGCGGAAATGACTCTCCAGTGCAAGCATCTGGACGAGTTCACGACCGCAGAAGATGTCGTCGCAGCCGTTAAGGAACAATGCGACGTCACAATCGAGCGGGCCTCCGTGCGATTTAGAGATGGACCCTCTGGCACCCAAGTAGCCTATCTCAGGCTACTGAAGGCGGATGCCAAAAAGGTAACCGAGAAAGGTAAGCTGAAGATCGGCTGGTCGGTAAGCCCAATTAGCATACCCCAGCCGCTTTCAGTGGATAGGTGCTATCGGTGCCTTGAGTCCGGCCTCAAAGGGTACGAGTGCAAGAACATAGACAGGAGCAAACTATGTCGTCGCTGCGGCGAGGAGGGGCATAAGGAGCGGGGTTGCACTAAGGCGCACAAGTGCCTTATCTGCACCGCTAAGAAGCAAGCCCATAAACATGCAATAACATAAGCAGTGCTCCTTATAGCCGGCTATCCGGGGTTCAAGTTGCTTATTTTGCTAATCGTATTAATACAACAAATGATAAATTTCCCAAATTCTCGGCAGCCGGCTGCCCAGAGCAATTATTACATGATAACGCTATTGGAACATTTACTAATAACTCTCCCCTTCCCGTGATACATGTGGAGATGCAGAAGATTCCTCGGTCTCTGGTAGCAACATGTATCGGACTAACATTCCTTCCTTTCCCAGAAGATCTGCATTCGGACGTAGCCGGCGTCGGTATTGATCAGCGCGCAGGTATCAGAATAGATTGTACAATGTGGCTCATCATGTTATTCCCAAGCATGTTGTTCCAAAGAACATTTTGCAACCTAATTTCGTTCTGGTCAATAACGGAGTAGCAACTACGAGCGATCTCTTATGCTTATGATTATGCTTTGTAGTGTTCGACAAAGTTGTAGGTAATAAAATATCTTTCTAATTTTCACTTGCAGTGATAAAGTAATTTATACAGTGCCACCAAGCGGTGAAAATGCAACTTAGTACGCTGATTCCATGTATATTGCCGAAAAATCCCATACAAATTTCTAACACGTTGGTCTAGTAGCTGAACTCGTCCGATTTGGATAAAGACTCCTGATGGGACTAGGAATCGACTCAGGATGAACCGACTGAGTTTTCAAAAATTTGAGACTGGGCAGTCTGGTGCCCACCCCCACCAGTTGGAGCAGCCGTACATCGACAAGGCTGCATCGAACCTGTGGCTAAAACAAGATAAATTTACTGATAGCCATCCAGGACAGGATAATGCCGACGAGTAATTGCAGGAGGTATGTTTGCCACCAAGACGTCAAGGATATATTCCGGATGTGTTAGTTGCCGCACAAGACCATCGAACTCATTATGTCAGGTTGCTGCGTACTAGCTAACTCAGCTTACACCGAGCGTCACAATAGAGTAGCATTTTGCACCAACAATTGGAGCTGGAACTTGGTCTTTTGGAAAAGATTGTGCCGAACTACCGTTATCTGCTGCGATATATCGCCCGCTAGGTAGTAAACCGCCAACACATACATGCACAAGTTTGCATTACTAATTCACACAGTATAAACTATACAAATAGATCACTTTATTGTTTTTTATTATTCCTTAATTTCTTTCCTTATTCCTTCCATCTTTCTTTTGAACTATTTAAATGTGAGAAAGTATGTAAGTATGAGGTGCGTCGGAAAACGCGTGGGGGGTGGGGGGGGGTGGCAAAGCCCCCTCTTGCCCCTTAGGTTGCTACGGCTCTGACTCCGTGCGGGTCTAGCATTTCTTAGTCATACCAGCCATTCAGTCCTCGACACGGGGAAATACCTCGACTTGAGGACTCGTGTTTTCAGTCGCCTCTTACGGCATAGTAGCAATAACTCAGTGGATCAATTCTTGTCAACAGTTGTTACGGCATTTAATTAGCAAGGGACTGGAAGGTGAAGTATATTTTTCAATATTTAGAGCCATAGTACTCAAGGGAGAGCAAGGAGTTGAAGGGAGAAAGTTTAGAAAAGCGTGGAAGGATCATATATGCAAGCTTAGAGCTCACCGGCGACTTTACTTTTTGTCTGCTACCGTAGGAGTCAGGGTCTTTTGGCATTAGAAATGCGAATCACCTGAGTCTACGGCATGTCCGGACAAGCGTAAAGTAACTTGTTACTTCATGCTGTCGGAACCAACAGTTCCGACGGTTCCGAAAATAAAGTCCAAAAAATTAAAGTAGGACAGTTTTCGAGTTAGAGTCAAAGAATGAATTTCACCATTTTATAGGGCTTGTTTCATATCACAAGTAACATATGGAAAAAGTCCCTGTTGGAACTCTGGTAACAAATCAAATGGAGAGTCCTTGGAGAATTTGATCTTAGGTAGTATTCGACATTGTTTATCCAAATAGACTTTTGATAATAATTTCAGGCTCGGTAAGGTGCTAAGTAATCAAAAAATTGGTATTAATTATTACGCATAATATTTACATGTGTCATACAGAATCATATATGTTCAAAATTCGTTGTAAACTGGACGCTTCACGACTCCCTGAGATACATATCGTAAACTTATGATGGCGCGAAATGTTTAATGCTCTCACTAGTTTCACGAATAATTACGATTTAGTCGCGTTTTGTTCTTCTAACAGTTTATTTTACTTTTTTCCTTTTTTATTTCGACTATATGTAGTATCATATTACTGGGTAGGGGAAGTTATGAAAACAGCAGCATTTCATTGATGCTAACCTTTGACAAGTTTTATGGGTACTTTCGGAATGGTCTTGACGAGTAGGAGACAAAGGTCGATGTTTGACGCCATGTTGAATTCCAAGATGGCAACTTCCAGATTAGCAACATTCGCTATAAACCAATCAATATGGGTGTTTTCGGAATGATCTAAACGAATAGGTTCCAAAAATTGATATTTTACGCCGTTTGGAAATCCAAGATTGCGAAATTCGCCATAACCCAATCAATATAGGTATTTTTTGAAGTTGAAGTTGTAGTACAAATAGTTTTAATAAAACAGCAGTAGCAATGTGTTTAGTTTGAATCAATTCAAACCCCAGCTCACATCACATACGTCTCTTTCTTCTCTCACTTCCATTCTCACCGCACCCTTCTGAAGGAACACATAAACATATTTTGCATTTCGCTGATCTTATATTCGAGAATGTTTCGAATGATCGCTCAGATTTTTCATGCAGGAATTTCGGTGAACCGGAAGTCCTCATCTAGAATTTCAAAATGACGTCAAATATCGATATTTGTTTCCTACTCGTCAAAACCATTCCAAAAATACTAATATTGATTGAGTTGTAGAGAATCTCGCTAAGCAGGAAGCCGCCATCTTGGATTTATAAATGGCATCAAAAATCAATTTTTCATTGACAACCTTGCGCGGAAGATGCAGATTTATTTATTTCTGGCACCTACTCGTCAAACCCATTCCGAAAATACCCATATCGCATGGGTTATAATGAATTTCGCTAAACCGGAATTCGCCAGCTTGGATTTCAAAATGGCGTCAAAAATCAATTTCTGGCACCTACTCGTCAAGACTATTCCGAAAATACCCATATTTATTGGGTTATAGTGAATTTTGCTAAACCGGAAGTCGCCATCTTGGATTTCAAAATGGTGTCAAACATAAATTTCTGGCACCTACTCGTCAAGACCATTCCGATAATACCCATATTGCATGGATTGTAGAGAATTTCCGCTAAACAGAAAGTCGCCATCTTGGATTTCAAAATGGCGTCAAACATAAATTTCTAACACCTACTTATCAAGACCATTCTGAAAATACCCATATTGATTGAGTTATAGTGAATTTCGCTAAACAGGAAGTCGCCATTTTGGATTTCAAAATGGCACAAAAATTCATTTCTGGTACCTACTCGTCAAGGCCATAAGGAGACCCGTCACTTCCATCTTTCCGAAAATCTTCTAAGTCTTTTGCATTCAAAAGGACTATTTTTGCAAAAACCGTGTTAATTGCGAAATCCGTGCAAAAAAACTTCCAAACTTCTTTTGCTGAAAGTTTTTTTACTCGGATTTTCAAAAATTGACGCTGTTTTCACGAGGATTATCGAATTAACGCGGACTTTCCAATTTAATCGGTTTCTTACGCGTTTTTTTGCACGGTACGTATCCCCCGCTTAACAAACCTGGGTGTAATGAAATAGAATATAAAATATATAAAAAAGATTTGATCTCGTAAGGTGCTGTGAAGTTAACGTTTTTTCCATACAACTGTACCCACACTAACACACAAAAAAATTCCGTACTCGACGAACTAAATCGAAAGTCGATTTTCAGAGCAATTGCATAAGATTTCTGTTTTGAATGCCAAGAACTATAAACTATTAATAATAAAATACGAAAGAATTAGAAATAATTATAATACGAAAGTAGTATTTAGTTATTACCTGCAGCGCCATAAAAATACATAGGTACCAGGAAGGTACATCATCTATATCATAGTTGATGTTCGAACCATGATTTTGTGGTTCCTTTGCCACATTTGTATCTGGCACTACCTGAGAAAAATAATGGTGTCACTTACATTGTATTCAAATTGGATTGAACTTTACCACTGGATGATTTGTCGCCATCAGACCGATCAGACAAATCAATCGAGCAATATGAGTTCAATTGAAATTAATTCGTTGTGTAAAACTATTCGGATAGTGTACTAGTGGGGATCTCAAACTACACTGCGTTTTCTTTTTGGTCGACACCAGAATAGGCTATCTCTGAAAGAGGTACTATGCACTTATAGTCCGGTGAACGGAAATAATTTATCCATAGCTTGTCAGCTTTGAGCACTTGACGTAGAATTTAGAATTCAAAAATTTAGCTAGCTGTAGACTTTGTGTGGCGTTGTATGTGCATATCACTCTTATGAAGTAGTACCCATTATTATTTTTCTTAAACTAAATGAGGTGTGAAGATTGTGATAACCGAATAGTGTCCATATTTACATCAATTAGATAAGTAGTGTCATATAAACAATATAGCTCTTTGCCAATCCATCTTAAGTAGACTCTTTTTAGTTCCGTAAAACGGGGTATCTTTGAACACCGAGGGAACTTTGATCACATGAAGCTTGTTTCAGTAACCGTACGATAAGATGGTTCCCTCTAACAAAAAACCAAGTCACTTCTAAACATGTTTAGCATCCATCGGCTACGATTATTTCATAATGTAGGGGAAAGTGAGGCAATATCGCCATGTGGGGCGAGTTGAGCACCCCCGTTTTCAAGAATCTATGAACAATTTTCGCTTTTTTGTATACACGAATGCTTCGTCAATCACCATTAGATGATGTAATACTTCGATTGCGACATAAAACAAATCTTAAATCATAAAAAATACAAAAATCTAAAGGGATGTCAAAGAACTGAAAATGTTATAAGATTCAAGCTGTATGAAATAAGCATTCGCATGACGTATGTGTGCGGCAATTGAAAAATGAATAACCTCCGTAATATTTACCGTTTTTCTAACTATTTCAAACATAAAAATAATTGACCAAGACTTTACAGTTTTCACAAAAAATCTGCGAAAATAACTCTACAGCATGTGTACTACTATCCCTATGTAAACGTTTTATACCTGAAGTTACTACAAACGATAATATTTGCTCGAGAAAATTACTCCCAAAGATATTATTAAAACAAAATGGAAATTTGTATATAATAGTTCTGAAAATGCTGTTAAAAAACTATAAGATAAAGTTCATTGGTAACTAAATGTCACTAAATCAATGGGAAATATGATTCTTATTAATTAAAGGTGAAAAAAAAAATTGTGATAAAATATATGATATTGTTTTACGACATGATCATATTGCCCCTTAAGATTGCTCATATTGCCCCACAAGATTTTTACCAAGCCAAAAATCGATCATTACAAACAACGATTATTTTCAAAGATTTTGAATTTTCTTCAGCACGTTTAATAACTACATGTAAAGAATATGTTGTATTCTACCAATAGAGGGACATTTGGGATTATTAGTATGTTTTGCTGCAGATATATTTGTCTTGAACCTTAGGGTGCTCATATTGCCTCTCTTTCCCCTATTGGTCTTTTCAAATTGAAAATGACACAATTTTCTTGCATTTTTTCTAGAGGGGGGAAGAGGTTGAGGTTATTGCAAAAGCCTACAAAGACTGATGTGCTTATAGTAGCTACTACTACTAATTTAATGAGGATTTAAAAAGAGTTCCGTTCAACATAGTAATCCATTCCGCCGGATTTGGATAAAATGTCAACAAACAGATTGTTCTTTCTTGCATATATATACATATATATATATATATATATATATATATATATATATATATATATATATATATATATATATATATATATATATATATATATATATATATATATATATATATATATATATATATATATATATATATATATATATATATATATATATATATATATATATATATATATATATATATATATATATTAAGATCCATATTTGAAATGGCGGTTATAGAATACAATCTACCAAAACTCCTCTCAGCGGAATATTTTTACGTTGAAAATCCTGTAGTCGCGAATCATATGAGACACAATTACAAATGGTTATTAGTTAGTAAGCTTTTGTTAAATACATGAACCATTGAAAATTTAAAAATTGTCATAGTTTAGCATTAAAACCACGCTATCCATGATCGAATAAATATATTAAGATTAACATTTGAACGAATATACTTGCGATGTCAAACCATTCTATCCCAACTAGAGGTTTACTTATATCGGCCATTTTGAAATCTCTATGATCTGTCAATCACGCAGAAAAAGATTTGTAGGTTCAATAAAAATATGGGTTAAAATCAATTAGTAAAATTATTGGTCGGGAGACAATAAATTTATTTATTGAATTCAATAAAATTTATTTATTGTCTCAATAAAAAAAGTTGTTCCATTTTTTAATAATTTTTTATTGAAATTACAACAAAATTATTGAAATTAAAAATGTTTTTATTGAAAGCACAAATTTATTGTAATTGCAATAAAGAAATATTTTCAGACCAATAATTTTTTTGTTTGAAGTAATAAACAATAAATGATAGGATTCAATAACACATATTTTTGGTTTAAATATGCTTAATTTTTCTGCGTGATCCAGTCAAACTCACCAACTAAAGGAAATGGCGACAATAGTGCACTATTCGGGGGCCCTGGGAAGTTTTGAAGTTAGGGGTCCTAACATTGAACAGAATAGATGTATAGTTGCATGGTCCTTTATACCACTCTAAAACTTCCAAATTTGAGCCAATAATTAAGTTTGTGTGGGAAGAACCATAAATATAAGGATAAATACATATACGCGCAAGTTGATCTGAATTGATCTGAAAATGTACTGGCAAGTGACTGTCATGCGCAGAATTTCCGAAAAAGGAGAATTCCGAACTCCCTATGGTAGAGTTACTAGTGATTGTAATGATAAAGCAGCCTATCACAGAGAAGATTCGCACACTTAGAAAACATGAAAATTACATTTGACGTAAACAACATTGCGACGTATTTTGCTAATAATGGAATTTTACATGTTTTGACATGTGAAATAAAATATTGTGTCTCTTTTGACGTAGAACTCGGTTCAATGGAGATGGAGAATTGTGTACAAAGCGCATTTTTACATGTTCTTGAATGTAGATTCAAGTAAATTGTGACGCTCCTTTCATGTGCATCTTGCGAGATGTAAATATTTTAAGTGTGCGTGTTCCAAACTAGAAATAAATTGTAATGGCAATTGGAAAGATGTCAGGATATTTGAAGGCTGAAAATAAAAGATATTGCGATATGTTTCTCTTAATAGCGCATACATTATGTAACAGTAACCTGACAGAAAGAATGGTGATAATTTGACCTTCATAGTTGTATGACGTTGTTTGAGGATGACAAGTGCCTTGACCAAAGGGGAATGCTGAAGCAGGGCGGGTTTATCGTCCACCATTTGAACTTCCTATTTCGTGAATATTTTTAATAGTACAGATTTAACATGTTCTATCTGAACGTAACATCCAGACTATTCTATATCCATACTTATCAAACGTTCATCTACGCAATTGTAAAGTTTTAATCATTTTATTACAGGCTCACAAGGTTTCTCTATAATCAGAAAAAATACTATTGACTAAAAGAATCAAGTCGCTCCTTTTTACCAGTTTTTAGGTTCATTTTTAATCACTTTGGGGATTTTCAACTTCAAGAGACGGGTTCTGGAATGGTTGAAATGGTTTTAGGTCAAAACACAACTTGATTGGTTCCGTACCAGTATTATTCAGCTTTTTGTTGGTGGCTGCGTTCCTAAATGTGTATCCTACTTTGACAAGTCCTCCGTCCGGTGTCAATTTTGACAAATCATCGGTAGTGTCAATTTTGACAAACCATCCCTTCAGCCTCAAGTTTCACAGCTCTCACATTCCTACTCATTTTGGTTCTCTCGGCAGTTAAACGTCAAAGTTGAAATTTGTTAATTTGTTTCTAATCGACTTTTTCGTTGATATTAATATGTTTTGCGTATCTGAGATTCATAAACCGAACACAACTTCAAAGTTTCGTTCGAATCGACGATGGTCATATTTTGTGGTCGGCCGGTTTCTCATGGAATCCCTCGTGTGTCAAATGTACTTTTTTATTTAAAGGTGAAAGTCACTTTTTCACTCTAACTCGAATACTGTTCTACTTTAAATTTTTTGGACATCATTTTCGGTTTCAGCACACGATTTTACATCGGAAATGGAGGTCACATATTGAAGCTCAGATTTTTCTTTTAATTTTGTATTGGCGGATGAACTCACAAATATACAGCAATTTTGTCACACCCTCATCAACATTCATTTTCTTCGTATACATTTGCATCTTGCACAGAATCAGATAAACTCGATAATGTTTATTTCGAGCTTAGTAGGACATAATTCTATTTTTTGTGACTGCAATCATTGTAAATGATGAACTGTACTTTGCTTATGTAACTCAAATCAATTCTGCAATTTTAGCCATCCTGTTAAGTATCAGAGATCTATCGAACAACATTGTATTTTCAATCAAAGCTTTTATTGTAGTCGAATGATATAGTTTAAAAAAATTTAATCAGATTAGTTCATCGTTCTGTTTCACAATTCCGACAGAACTCGCATTTGCCAGGAATAACGTCGAGCTGAAATGCACTATTATTCATCAAAACGAAATCGTATCACCAAAAAGTTAAAAAGAACGTAAAAAATTTAAGCAAAAATACTTGCACAATTAAAAATGGAACTATGTTACATATTACGAAAGCTCAACCATGCATGTGGTTTTCGTCATTTACTTCCAATACTCATTTGGTAACTTCCATTATATATAAAGAATAAAATAACCTTAGAGTATCTGAAACGAAACAAATCGATGTTTGGCCGTTGATTTGTTTCTGATCTACACTATGAATCTGTTGTTTTTGTTCTTTGCTGCTAATATTTAAACTAGCAATCGCGAAAAATAGTAGCAATTCGTATATAAAATTCTATTGTCAATTCTGATGATACAGAAATTATGATACTGTTCCCCCAAGCTGCGTGTTCGAATCCTAACGAAGAACGATTGAGTTCTTATTAGATCATGAATGCTTCCTCGTGGCTCATTTGCGTATTTCAAAAACTTCGTATTCTGAGATTTTTTTTAATACTTATATTTTTATGGTTCTGCCGAAAGATATCGTCGAATTAGGATTGGACTGTATTCGCATTTTCAGACTAGAGGAAAATGTGGGGAATAGCCGGCTTAGTCATAATACCCTGAACTACAATAGAAATTGGGACAGTATTGAGTAGCTTAAATCAAACTAAGAGTATTTATTGTGCATAATATAAATGTGCAAACAAGAGAGTGGCAGCACTGCAGTATCGTTCGGTCGTGTCTTTGAATCTGGCTAATATTTTTTTTTAATATTTTTCAGTGAAATTTTATTGGAAAATCGAAAATAATTGTTCAATAAGTTGCTTCTACTGTTACGTGTCGAGAGAATATAAATTTTCGTAGTGATTTTCACATCATAATCCATACATTTCCCATACGTTGAGTTAGTAACTGTCGCGCGAGTGAACGAATTTTCCTTGTCCGCTAGATTCCTATAAATATTTTGAATATAATAGCATATTCTTGAGCATATCTGAGTGTAAAAAGTTATATCCAGTGCCAGTGAAATTTATTAACAAAATGTCTGCGAAAGAAAAATTTTGCTAGCACCGTAGAACAAGTTTCAATCGGATTCTCGATGCTTCTGGCTTAGGTTCCACGGCATCCCTAAATTCTCAACACAAGCGATGAAATCGATCTCGCTTCTCCTGAGAGCAGTTAAGGACGACCAAGTCTCGTACTTCAATCATCGTGGATTGCTCCTTGAAGATCTCTGATGAAATTACTCACATTGGTCCAACAGGCAGCGATATCAGGATCAAAGAAACGATAGCGCTGGCGAAACAGTGTCAATCAGTTCTTTGTTTTTTAATGTAGAATACATTTAAGCTTTCAATATAGGGGTCCCGTTTCAAAATATCGGCTGCGGCCCCGCGTCAGATTTTGAACGTTAATAACTTTTATCATACTTAACAGAATGATTTGATTTTTAGGCCAATTTGTTGAAAATATGTTCCTCTATGCTGTATTAAAATTTGAAGTATGTATAACATGCACTAAAAACAAAAAATTGTGTTTTAAAAAATCTTTCGAAAACGACTCGGAAAAGTGAAAATTTTCAGCCCATCCCGCACAGAGCCGTCACTATGGTGGACCAACCGAACAATAAAATAATGAAAAGTTTATATATAGGTCCACTACATGTTTGTTCCTATGATTATTCGCATTGGGTTGTTTGACGAGAGCAGTTGGTGGGGGAAAGACGGCATATTCCTTTGGTTAGGCCATTAAAAGCCGGACGGAAAGGAAAGGCTCATACACGGCACGAGAACGAGCGAGAAAACGATAGTAGTGCATATTAGCGCGATTATAAAAATATCTGTCGGTCGGTTTTTCTCATCATTCGTATTCGTTCAAGCACTAGCAAGTAGCCAGTCCACCGAAGGAAAGCAGTTGGCGATGACGACGGTCGGAAAAAGTGCCCCAGCTACTGGTGACTCATCGCAACCCGATCAGGAACTGTCGCCCTGCAAGAATTTCGCCCCAACTAAAGGGCAACAGAGCAACTAATCTGTAGGCTATCGTTCCAGCGTCTGGGTCGTGAGATTGTGCAGGACTGCAAAGTCGAGCTACGCTTACAAAGCTCAGTCGTAATGATGCCCCGAGAAGCCAACGATGCCTACTTGGTCGGTTTGTTCGAGGATGCAAAATAGTGCGCCAAGCGCATAACTTTCAGGCCAAATACATTAAATTGGCTCACCGTGTCCGCGGGGAGTGCGTCTGAATAATGCTCCCGCAATAAAACAATAAACGGTTCTTTACAGGACCAATTAATTGTGTTCTAATAAGAGTTAAACTGAAATTTACATTTTATGGTGTATAACAAATAATTTTCAGAAAGCTATATAAGAAATACGATGTGTGGAAAGAAAGAAAGAGAATTTAAATTATCCTCTTTCGCTCGTTTTCGTGCACTGGTTTTCCATTCCTTTCTGCTGCTAATACCATCATAACCAAAACGAATGTGGGTGTTCCCCCACCATCCCATGGCCAGTATCAGCGCTAACAAATAAGACGAAAGAATTTAAATTTGTGAAAATCTTTCCCTTCCTTTTCAAATCTGCAACATTCTTTGAAAATATTGTTGGAATGTTGTTATTGAAAAACTGAACATGCAAGTTTGTTAGCACTGGCCACTAGATTGAAGGCGATGGAAAGACAGAATATTCGTTTTGGTTATGCTAGTATTGGTAGCCGAACGGAAAGGAAAGGCACAGGAATGGCACGAAAACGAGCGAGAGATCGATAGTAGTGCTTTCTCGTGTTTTCATATATGAATTTTGGTCGGTCGGTTTTTCTCATCATTCGTATTTGTTCAAGCACTAGCAAGCAGCCAGTCCACCGGAGGAAAGCAGTTGGCAATGATGACGGTCCGCAAAAGTGTCCCAGCTACTGGTGGCCCATCGCAACCAACTACCGATCAGGAACTGTCGCCATGCCAGTATTTCGCCCCAACTAAAGGCCAGCGGAGCAACTAATCCGCTGGCTAACATTCCAGCGTCTGGTTCGTAAGGTTGTGTATTACTTCAAAGTCGAGCTACGCTTACAAAACTCAGCCGTAATGAAGCCAGTGATGCCTACTTGGTCAGTGTGTTTGAGGATACAAAATAGTGCGCCAAGTACGTAACTTTCTCGCAAAAGAAATCAAACTGACTCACAGTGTCCGCTGGGAGTGGGCGTAAATTACAATAAAAGCAACGGTTCTTTTCAGGACCATTCAATTGTGTTCTAGTGAGAGTTAAACTGAAACTTTCATTTTAAGATGTGTAACAAATTTTCAACAAGCAACATAATACGTTGTGTGGAAAGAAGTAGCTTGCACACGGAACAAAAATTTAAATTATCCTCTCGCTCGTTTCGTGCACTGCTTTTCCATTCCTTTCTACTGTTATTATCAGTATTACCAAAACGAATGTGCGTGTTCCCTCACCATCCCTCTAGTGATCAGTGTTGCTTCAATGGCATGTGTTTAAGAGAAGCGTTGAAGTCGCATGCTTCTATTCGAGTTTTTTGGCAGCCTCCGTGAACTAACTGTATTAAATGATTTTTTTGTGCAGCTCCGTGCTAGTAGCAAACAAAATGGCCCTACCAGTGTCTGATTCGTGAGATTGTGCAGGATTTCAAAGTCGAGCTAAGCTTATAAAGTTCAGCCGTAATAGTACCCGAAGAAGCCAGTCTTGTTGTTTTATTCGAGACTACAAAACAGTTCGCCAGGCACGTAATATCATGCCAAATATATCCAACGATCCAGCGCATCACCATCAACACCAACGCCGATACCAAAGGTTATTTTCAGAACCACCATTATTACCATATTTGAAAATTTCCCATTCAAACGTGATTCTGTTGAATATTATTAGATTTAAATTAACGTCTCGAATTGAAATCACGACGCTCCGGTTATGTCACAGACATTACCCACCCATCTTTTTGCCTTTCTCATATAGAAAGGTTATGCAATCACTCTGAAAAACGTCAACCTAATCCCGGCCCGGAGGGCCGAGTGTCATATCCCATTCGACTCAGTTCGTCGAGATCGGAAAAAGTCTGTATGTGTGTGTGTGTATGTGTGTATGTGTGTGTGTATGTGTGTGTGTATGTATGTGCGTATGTGTCAAATAATGTCACTCATTTTTCTCAGAGATGGCTGGACCGATTTGCCCAAACTTAGTCTCAAATGAAAGGTGCAACCTTCCCATCGGCTGCTATTGAATTTTGGATCGATCGGAATTCTGGTTCCGGAATTACGGGTTTCAGAGTGCGGCCACACAGAAATTTCTCATATAAACTATAGGAAAAATTAAAAATAGAATTTTTATTTTTGATGCTAAATGTGTTCAAGGTGCATGAAACGTCGAGATTTGATGCAAACTCGAAAAAAAATTTGACGACAATTCACTTTTTTGGATTTTGGCACATTTTTGCCTTTCTCATATAGAAAGGTTATGCAATCACTCTGAAAAACGTCAACCTAATCCCGGCCCGGAGGGCCGAGTGTCATATCCCATTCGACTCAGTTCGTCGAGATCGGAAAAATTCTGTATGTGTGTGTGTATGTGTGTATGTATGTGTGTGTATGTGTGTGTATGTGTGTGTATGTGTGTGTGTATGTATGTGCGTATGTGTCAAATAATGTCACTCATTTTTCTCAGAGATGGCTGGACCGATTTGCCCAAACTTAGTTTCAAATGAAAGGTGCAACCTTCCCATCGGCTGCTATTGAATTTTGGATCGATCGGAATTCTGGTTCCGGAATTACGGGTTTCAGAGTGCGGCCACACAGAAATTTCTCATATAAACTATAGGAAAAATTGAAAATAGAATTTTTATTTTTGATGCTAAACGTGTTCAAGGTGCATGAAACGTCGAGATTTGATGCAAACTCGAAAAAAAATTTGACGATATTTCACTTTTTTGGATTTTGGCACATTTTTGCCTTTCTCATATAGAAAGGTTATGCAATCACTCTGAAAAACGTCAACCTAATTTTTTCGACTCGCATAAGGTTTCTGGATTTTAACAGGGGCTTAGTTGATGGTTTACGGAGAGGGGTTACACCCCCCCCCCCTCTACTGTTCACTCCCCTCCTTTAAAAATCTCCTTAAATCACCCCTCAGAACACCACCCCATCCAGCCCTCATACCCCTCCCTTTCAACCCCATCATCTTTAAACCACCACTATATCACAAAGCATACCAATTTAAGCTGGGGAGTCGTTCGTTCATGGGACTTTCACCCTCCTCACATACCCACCCCCGCATGACAAAATGAGTTAGCAAGCAGATAACATTGATCTAATGCTGGTTAGACTAATTGAGTATGATATTTTTTTGTTTCAAGCGTTTCACCGTCGACACGTAACTCATCAAGTTCGTGGCTGGCATGCCATTGTGTATAAGTGCAAAGTGTACTAAGAATGTAATGGACATTTCCACAATTATGTTGAACATAAAAAGCCTCCGTGCCATAGTTTAGAGAAATGAGAAAGGCACAATTGCACCGCTAGGTGGATTAAAACAGGTTTTTATTGTAACCACGACTAACGGTTTAATATAGACACCCCATTTCAATATTTCGGAAGGAACAGAAGGTCGAGTTTGGAAAGTTTGTAACTTGCATTGTACTTAACCAAATTACACAATGTTCGCACTAATGATTCAGAAATATGACCAGGAATCCTCTATTAGATTTGTAAATATGTATAATTTACATGAATAAAGAAAAATTGATTTTCAGGAAACAATTATTATCTGTTCTGCCATTGGCCAGTACTATGCGACTTCCTCATGTTAACAATTTATTTCATCGTTAGCCATCTCCCTCACCAAGGCCAACAAAAACGGTCCTTTTCAGGACCACCATCATTTTTGTAAAGAATAATTTGAAATATTCCTCGCCCAAATCACCTTTTGTCCGAAAATTCCAATGAGTATCAACATATTTGAAGAACGTGTTCCTTATGTATTCTACATCTCTCCGGTTATGTCGCAGACATTACCCACCCATCTTTTTCTCTTTTTTTCTTTTTTCTCCTTTTTTCTTCAATAAACAGGAAATACAGGAAATATTGATATGAGTGGAATGGGACATCAATAGGAGATAGGTAAGACGGTAGACAACTGAAAAGCTGGTAAGTTTTCTATTATACATGTGTAAATTTTTATAATTCAAAACAATATACTAAATACGCGTCGATTTCTTCCTTACTGTAAGGAATCGAAAGTTTTAATGTAATGTTAAAATCCGATTGATACAAACATTACATTAAGGCGGGGATGGTTGATGGAACGATGACTTCGGAACATATCTGGCGCTGTAAACGAAATGGGTCATCGGAAAGTCAATTGAGCTAACACCTACCTAAATCCATAAACTAAGTTATTTGCATGAATATGTTTAATTACATGCAAACATCTTTTTATGTAAATCACTACCAGCTAGTGGGAAATAGAATGGTTAACACACACACATATATCAATATGTTTTGCGCATCTAAATGCTAATCAAGAGATTTATAAGCATATTCTCAGCTGTTTGAACCTTGATCATCGGTTCTTACCAGAATTTCGACACAATGAAATAAGTGATAAAATAATTGCATAGAAAATTGACGATTGCCAGCTGGTCTATTAGCCGAACAAATCGATTATCGCTGATGTTTGGTTTTCTTTATTATATTAATTGATCCATTCGATTTTAAAAATATTAAAAAAATTAAGAAGAAATTGGACGCGGTTATTCGAGCGAATTGTGCAGGTAGATTGCATATTCCAAATTTTCAAAAGTACACTCAAGTTTTTTTTATGCGGTTTTTTTGCGCGGTATTTTTTTACGCGGTTTTTTTACGCGGATTTTGAAATTTACGCGGTTTTCATTTACGCGGATTTTGAAATTTACGCGGTTTTCATTTACGCGGTTTTTGAAATTTACGCGGTTTTTGAAATTTACGCGGTTTTCATTTACGCGGATTTTGAAATTTACGCGGTATCCATCAATGAGGTTCCCTTTATCGCGGATTCTTAAATTTAAGTGGTCTTCATTTACGCGGATTTTGAAATTTACGCGGTTTTCATTTACGCGGATTTTGAAATTTACGCGGTTTTCATTTACGCGGATTTTGAAATTTACGCGGTTTTAATTTACGCGGATTTTGAAATTTACGCGGTTTTCATTTACGCGGATTTTGAAATTTACGCGGTTTTCATTTACGCGGTTTTCATTTACGCGGCTCGTATCCCCCGCGTAAAAAAAACCTGAGTGTATATGTTGTATATCGTCATTTTGAATGTAGTGCCGCTGTTGAATTGGGTTACAATCGAATGAATCCAGTGTTGACTGTGCGGATCCGTACCGAAATCGACTTTTATTTTCTACGGAACAACTTACAATGGTTCAATTTGACGTGAAACGTTTAAGCTGAGAACAGAAATTAACGCCTACCGCGTTGTTAAAATTCTGCCTGTAGGACGGATTGTTATTATATATACAACATAGTTACAAAACTTTTAAACTCTCTGTACGATTATTATTCAATTGCACATATTTCTCAAAGAAGGACACATGGTATTTTTCTAAATTATAGAAAATAAGTCGATTCTGCGACGAAATGCATGGAGTTAAAATTGACATCAAGTTTGCATTCAAATTGCAGTAACTAAAAAATGAATATGACAAAAATATGAAAACAAGTGAAATCTACTAAGATTTATAGTTTTATTTAAATTATTAGACCGCGGATTTGTCCAAAGTCCATTATTGCGATGAAGCGTTCTTTTAAATTCATGCGTTATACTTGGTCAGAACATGTTCTTACTGCTTCCTGGTATAGTTTTGAGCAACCACGTTTTGTTGTTATGCTTGCTGACATACTACGACTGTCAACCTTCTCACAAACAGCTTCGCCAAGCTGGAGTGTATGCCAAAGTGAGCTTTCTGGCCAAATCACGGTCGGAGATCCCAGTATTCTTTTGCACTACTCTACTAATTTTCGCTTGTAGTATCCAGTCATATATTCCACCTCTACATTTGTTTTGCTTCGCATGCTCAAAGGTCATAGTTTCCCGGTAACGTTTAAGCATGGTATTCATAATCAATTTTTGAAATTTGGAACCTTCGGCGATCACTTCTGTTGACCTCGTTGGTTTTCAATATGAACGACAAAAATTATTTACGTCTTTTGCGCTCCACTTTTGATAACTTTTGAACATGTTTATGAATCTCGAAGAAATTTTCACCACTAAATACACAATTCTTCCTGATCAAAATGCAGTATTGTGCAACACGCTATGACAACCGGAGATGCACCAGTAATTAAAAGTACGAGTCCAAATTTTAAACTGAAAATCTTATAATCCGTCTCCGTCTCCACTTAATCAAAGATTACTCATCTGGCAAAAGTCTACGTTTGTCTACGAGGGGGAACGGGGTCTTTGAAAAAGTCTACGTAGACTTTTATTTTTTGTTATTCTCATATTACTAATTATGAATGGAATTTAAAGAGAGTTGTATTCAAAATATCGGTCTATTCAGTAGTTATGCAGAAACTTCAAAGCTAGTACACTATTGAGGTAACTACTCGTTAACCCTTAAAGGCGCAAAGCAATTTTTTTCAAATTTTCTGAAAATTGTCTCACAGTTTTAATACGTCACTATGATAATTTTGAGATGGTTTTCACATTGTTGTTTTAAAACAACATTGCGCATTTAAGGGTTAAACGACCACTCAACCCAGAACCCACGATTTTTTTGGACAACCTCACACGTTGTTGTTTCTTGCGTATATTTTGATATAGTTTTGATCTAGGAATAATATAAAATGACAGTTCTATAAATATAAATGACAGTTAAAAATTCTCAAATTTCGGTCTACGTGGTTTATGAACGGTCCCTTATGAAGCACAAAAATATTTTTTCAGGTAGTTTTATCATAAGCTGGCGACCGTACAGCCTTTTCGCGTAGACCCCTCTTCTTGGAAAGGGTCCACGACCAGAAACCTATCTCCCGTATTTTTTAACATAGATCTTAAAGTTAAAGTTTTTTTCAATTCCTTCTAACAGTAGCAAACGACGCCCGTAGAATTTTTGTCGATATTACGTTTCTTCGCAAAATGGCACTCTTTTTAGTAAAAAACACGCCGAAGATGTCGTAAAAATTGACACAAAAATATTGATCAAAAAATTATCCAATAAAAAAATCCTACGTACGTCGCTGTGGAAATCAATTTTAAAGATGCTGTAAAAATTTCAAAGCAACCAAAAATCGTTTGTTCGTGTTACGTTTCAGGCCAGCCTAAAGAAATGTGGTTTCGAGAAAAAGACGATTTAAGTTTTCAATGCGTACATAAGAGGCTTTGCGGCAGAATTAAAAATTTAAACATTTTGCAATCATTGTCGCCTGTGGATATTTGGTAGATTTTGTTCAAGATAGCACATATTAAACTAATAAAAAAATCTATTTTTTTGAAATTATACATGGGCGTAACCCTTTAAACTATAAACGTTCTTCAATTCAAATTTCTGCCATTTTTAGCAACACACTGAAGAGTTACAAATATTTTAAAGTTCTTTATTTCGAGCACAGTGTGGAGTCCCTAACATCCAGAGGCACTTGGCCCAAGCCCAGTGTGCCTATGCGTAAGGACGGTATTGCATCTTACTGCCAGACTTTCCAGGATTCCACCGAATTCGCTCTCTCACTCGTTTGATGGCTTCTGGAATCCTGACAGTGCATTTACGGCTATATCTGCCTCACGAATGGCAATTTTATCTTTTCCGTGAACTTTTCAATTTTCCCGAATTTGAAAACCAAAAAAGTTCATTGGTATAGTAGGCTTGGAAACGAGGTCGATTTTTCTCAAAAGTCACTATTTTCACCTGGAAAAATTTATCAAAAAATTCATAACATTGATATATCCATTTAGCGAAAAAAGATGGGTGGGTAATGTCTGCGACATAACCGGAGAGATGTAGAATACATAAGGAACACGTTCTTCAAATATGTTGATACTCATTGGAATTTTCGGACAAAAGGTGATTTGGGCGAGGAATATTTCAAATTATTCTTTACAAAAATGATGGTGGTCCTGAAAAGGACCGTTTTTGTTGGCGTTGTTGGCCTTGATGAGGGAGATGGCTAACGATGAAATGAATTGTTAGCATGAGGAAGTCGCATAGTACTGGCCAATGGCAGAACAGATAATAATTGATTCCTGAAAATCAATTTTTCTTTATTCATGTAAATTATACATACTTACAAATCTAATAAAAGATTCCTGGTCATATTTCTGAATCATTAGTGCGAACATTGTGTAATTTGGTTAAGTACAATGAAAGTTACAAACTTTCCAAACTCGACCTTCTGTTCCTTCCGAAATATTGAAATGGGGTGTCTATATTAAACCGTTAGTCGTGGTCACAATAAAAAAAGATGGGTGGGTAATGTCTGTGACATAACCGGAGCGTCGTGATTTCAATTCGAGACGTTAATTTAAATCTAATAATATTCAACAGAATCACGTTTGAATGGGAAATTTTCAAATAATTCTCTATGGTAATAATGGTGGTTCTAATAATTTTCTATGGTAATAATGGTGGTTCCTTTGGTATCGGCGTTGGTGTTGATGGTGATGCGCTGGATCGTTGGATATATTTGGCATGATAGTTACGTGCCTGGCGAATTGTTTTGTAGCCTCGAACAAAACGACAAGACTGGCTTCTTCGGGTACCATTACGGCTGAACTTTATAAGCTTAGCTCGACTTTGAAATCCTGCACAATCTCACGAATCAGACACTGGTACGGCCATTTTGTTTACTACTAGCACGGAGCTGCACAAAAAAATCATTTAATGCAGTTAGTTCACGGAGGCTGCCAAAAAGCTCGAATAGAAGCATGCGACTTCAACATTTCTCTTAAACACATGCAATTGAAGCAACACAGATCACTAGAGGGATGATGAGGGAACACGCACATTCGTTTTGGTAATTCTGATAATAACAGTAGAAAGGAATGGAAAAGCAGTGCACGAAACGAGCGAGAGGATAATTTAAATTTTTGTTCCGTGTGCAAGCTACTTCTTTCCACACAACGTATTATGTTGCTTGTTGAAAATTTGTTACACATCTTAAAATGAAAGTTTCAGTTTAACTCTCACTAGAACACAATTGATTGGTCCTGAAAAGAACCGTTGCTTTTATTGTAATTTACGCCCACTCCCAGCGGACATTGTGAGCCAGTTTGATTTCTTTTGCGAGAAAGTTACGTACTTGGCGCACTATTTTGTATCCTCAAACAAACCGACCAAGTAGGCATCACTGGCTTCATTACGCCTGAGTTTTGTAAGCGTAGCTCGACTTTGAAGTAATACACAACCTTACGAACCAGGCGCTGGAATGTTATCCAGCGGATTAGTTGCTCCGTTGCCCTTTAGTTGGGGCGAAATACTGGCATGGCGACAGTTCCTGATCGGTAGTTAGTTGCGATGGGCTACCAGTAGCTGGGGCACTTTTGCGGACCGTCATCATTGCCAACTGCTTTCCTCCGGTGGACTGGCTGCTTGCTAGTGCTTGAACGAATACGAATGATGAGAAAAACCGACCGACCAATATTCATATATGAAAACACGAGAAAGCACTACTATCGCTCTGTTTGCATGTTCAGTTTTTCAATAACAACAGTCCAACAATATTTTCAAAGAATGTTGCATATTTGAAAAGAAGGAAGGAAAAGATTTTCACAAATTTAAATTCTTTTGTCTTATTTGTTAGCGCTGATACTGGCTATGGGATGGTGGGGGAACATCCACATTCGTTTTAGTTATGATGGTATTAGCAGCAGAAAGGAATGGAAAAGTAGTGCACGAAAACGAGCGAGAGAGGATAATTTAAATTCTCTTTCTTTCGTTCCACACATCGTATTTCATATATAGCTTTCTGAAAATTATTTGTTATACACCATAAAATGTAAATTTCAGTTTAACTCTTATTAGAACACAATTAATTGGTCCTGTAAAGAACCGTTGTTTTATTGCGGGAGCATAATTCAGACGCACTCCCCGCGGACACGTTGAGCCAATTTAATGTATTTGGCCTGAAAGTTATGCGCTTGGCGCACTATTTTGCATTCTTGAACAATCCGACCAAGTAGGCATCGTTGGCTTCTCAGGGCATCATTACGACTGAGCTTTGTAAGCGTAGCTCGACTTTGCAGTCCTGCACAATCTCACGGCCCAGATGCTGGAACGATAGCCTACAGATTAGTTGTTCTGTTACCCTTTAGTTGGGGCAAAATTCTTGCAGGGCGACAGTTCCTGATCGGGTTGCGATGAGTCACCAGTAGCTGGGGCACTTTTTCCGACCGTCGTCATCGCCAACTGCTTTCCTTCGGTGGACTGGCTGCTTGCTAGTGCTTGAACGAATACGAATGATGAGAAAAACCGACCGACAGATATTTATATAATCGCGCTAATATGCACTACAATCGCTTTCTCGCTCGTTCTCGTGCCGTGCATGAGCCTTTCCTTTCCGTCCGGCTTCTAATGGCCTAACCAAAGGAATATGCCGTCTTTCCCCCATCAACTGCTCTCGTCAAGCAACCCAATGCGAATAATCATATAAACAAACATGTAGTGGACCTATATATAAACTTTTCATTATTTTATTGTTCGGTTGGTCCACCATTGTGACGGCTCTGTGCGGGATGGGCTGAAAATTTTCACTTTTCCGGGTCGTTTTCGAATTTTTTTTCAAAACACAATTTTGTGTTATTAGTGCATGTTATACATACTTCAAATTTTAATACAGCATAGAGGAACATATTTGCAACAAATTGGCCTAAAAATCAAATCATTCTGTTAAGTATGATAAAAGTTATTAACGTTCAAAATCTGACGCGGCGCCGCAGCCGATATTTTGAAACGGGACCCCTATATTGAAAGCTTAAATGTATTCTACATTAAAATGAAATCGTTCATGGATACGGCAGTTAATTTACGAACTATTAAAAAAAATTGAAATCGGCTGAAGACTTTTTCGGCAATCCTAGTCACCGCAAAAACGTGAAATTCGAATTCGAATTAATCGCGTTTTAAGTTTCCAGTATAAGTCAACTCCTTAATGCAGCAAGATGAAAAACGCTATAGCTTTGCTTGTACTGCTTGGATCTCTATAAATGCTTAGGATGCCATTTTTAACAATCTATATATTTTTTTTCAATTTTTTTGACCGACTCTACATATATAACCCCCTAACCCTTATGAAATTGAACGTTTAAGAAATACTGACAAAAATTGTCACTCACTTTGTAATACAGGAACTTGCTCACTAGACTGATTCAAATTTTGTCTTTTAGCTCCACCAGGCTCTACTGATTCCTTTTATGGCCCTTAGTAAAATGGCCCTTACACGGAAACGCTACCGATCGCATAGCAACTGATATATTGGTCGAATTTCTGAAATCGATTGGTTAAAATATGGCACAGCTAAACGATTGTTGATTTTTCTAAACTTTCATTTTTGTTTTTGAATGAACAAAACAATTGCTGAAACAACTAAATCATCTAGTTGAAAATCTGATGCTGTCAGTTAGCAAAGACACACATCATCTGAATCAGCTCATTAAATAGCTCTGACAACTAATATAATTGTCGATTTCAAGATTGATGCGAGTTGAAACTGAAAACCAAAATGGTTGTTTCAATCAATTGCAATATTGAAATAATTCCCAACCAGTTATAACAACTAATATAATTGTTGATTTCAAGATTAGTGCGAGTTGAAATTGAAAACCAAGATGGTTGTTTCAATCAATTGTTTTGTTGATTTGGCTCCCAAACAGTTGTTATAGCTAATAAATTTATTAATTTTATGGTGGATTTCGGAAAATTTAAAGCAAAATTATAGTTTAATAGGTTTATTGCTCGATGCTCTGGATAAAAATTTAGAATAGTCCTGGCAAACATCTTTCGTAATATAGACAGTCCACTGAAAGCAAATAGCCTTATAAGTTAGATAGTCGTCATAGAAGGCATGCTGGACTCGAAACGTATGAGCTTTAACGACAATATGTAAAAAGGCACCGGAAACCAAAACATCCTGGTAGAGCATTGGTCCCCCACAAGGGTGCCGGATATTCATAGTTTGTGATGGAAGGTGTGAGATCGGTTATGCTCAGATGAATATCGAACCTGAAACAAGGCACAATCATTGAAGAAAATACGAAACTAATTTTGCTAAGCAAATAAATCACCTAGATAATATAATCATTAACGTAGTTTCATTAAAGCGCATTTTTATTCTCTTTACAATATATAGCATGATGGGGTTTCGTGCAGAATTTCAAAAACAAAACTATTCTAGCGAACGAAATTTCAACTCAGAATCGAAAATAAGAATATGGGTTAGGTTTAACATTAAAGGTTCATTAGTGCATAATGACGAAAACTATGACTAATTATTACCGCTGTATTTTTTTTGAAAACTTCATTCGATAAGAGTATCCCAGTATTATATGGCAAACAATCATCTAAAAAGAAACAAGTCGCCATTCAGTAAGTCTCCACGTATCCAAACCGTCCAAAATTTTTATAACATAAGTAATAATTCCGATTAGCTGAATATTGTACTACCAGCCTAAATCTGTGTTGCAACGGATGGCTTTATCGAAAGTTACTGTTATACATAATTATTTCCATATAAACTTTGAACATGATGCGGGAAATCATGAAGCAGCAAATCGCCCCCGAAATTTGCAATCATTTGGGATAACAAAAGGAACTTATGGGCTTTTCGATTGATGTGCACCGGTGTAGTGGAGTGCACTGGTTTTGCACTTTCTAGCAGAAGTGCAGGAAACTGGGTATGTTCCATTGACACTTCTACTAGAAAGTGCAAAAACAGTGCACTCCACTGCACCGGTGCACTGCCATCCAAAAAAGCATTAGAGTGCTGTGTTGAAAAATACATATAGCGAGCCACTCCAATGTGCATCTGCATATGCATTTGGTTCATTATGTGCATCTGCTTGTACATCTGAATGTAAATATTTATTTGTATTGGCACCGTGCATATGCATCTGTATAGAGCTACATATGTATAACTGCACGTTCATCTGCATATGCCTTAGCGCATGCATATGTAGTACATATCCATGTGCATCTGTAATCTGGGTACAACAGTGGTGTCCATCTTACTCACAATGAACACAGATGAACAAATTACAGAATAACGCTATTTCCAAATGCAACTTGAAAATAAAATCGCTTTTAAACAAAAATGCGATTTCTAGTTGTTTTATAACTTTATCCTAGATGGGCGGACACGGTGGTGAGAGCTCTCGTAGAGGGGTAGGGGAGAGAGGGTAACAGTGGATCAGCAGGAACTATGAAACATTCGCAATAAAATCATAATGCATGATCAGAATCGTCTCATTCCCTCATATTTCACGATTTCTAATTCTTTACACGTGTTGCTATATTTTGGAAGAGATCTGATAACTGTATCTCTTTTAATGGATATTTGTTTGTTTTGTGATAGCCAGAGTAAATTTGCAATGAAAAACATTATTCCACCTTTATGAGTTACCATTCATTGAATAAATGTTTAGTCTATTGCTATTTATAGCAAATTTTATGCTCAACATTTGCCGTGAACAAAGTTTTTTGGTAACTTCTCATGGTTCTGTGTAATTTCTCAATTTTCATGAATAGACTCATTGGGTAACTGTGGAACGATGGCGTATGGGGAACAGTGTATTTTTTTGTTTTTGTGGTCTGTCTCAAAATGTGAATGGGTTCCGATTTTCCACAGTAAATACTACTCATATAGTGCAAAATTAGTAAATTTGGGCAAGTTTTGTAGAAATTGTCTCTTATTTCAGGATTGCAGCTAATATGCATATATGGTGGTTCGATGTTACGCGATGATATAGTGGATTCTTTCGTAAACAAACGATTTTCGCCTCAATATGACTTTAATTCAAAGCGTTAGGATCATTCTTCTTCAAAACAAAAGAATAAAATTTATAAGTAGAATATTTCACTATAGACGACATCGTGTTTCATAGTTCCTACCCATGGGGCACACTGATACATTTTACCACCGACTGTTTATTATCCAAAAAATGTTATTTCCCGTGAATTTTACCAGCTGGAAAAAATATATGTATTAGTTAACAACAGAGTGGCACTATGTATCACTTTTGGTTACACAAATATCAAGTATTATCATCAAAATTAAATTGTAGAAAAAATGTGTTTCATTGTTACCCTCTCTCCCCTACATGGGAATGGAAAATGTTGAAAACCACTGTTGTACAACTACGTGTGCCTCTGCATCTGTGTGCATTTGCATGTGCATCTGTGTCATTTGTACATGAATCAGCATTTGCTTATGTCTACACATTCATATGCATTTTATTATATACACGGTTGCACGTAGATGTCGATGCAATTTTCATGCAGATGCATATGTACATATACAATACATGCAAACGAACATTACAGGGATAAAAGTGAGCGCTCCAATTTTGATTAAAATTTGAAATATTGTTTCTTGTCAGAAATTTTTTGGGATAGAAAAAATTGTATCAGGCTCACCTATTTGTTTGCTGAATAAACCATCAAACTTGAGCGCAATGGATGGTTAGGCATGTCTGTCCACGACGGAATGTAGTACTGTGGCTGCCCTTAATATGTAAATACACGCATACATACGCACATACATATTTTCCCGCAATTAGTTATCCAGATACAATTAAGCAGGTGATGCGAGAGCACCTAATTCTGCATATATCCTCGGTCGGATTCCATAGTATGTAGCCAAGTAGACCCTGCTGGGCTTGGTTGTCCATAATAATGATGCTATGTATTTTGCTATGCGTCAAAACTTGCTTCTTCGGTTTGAGGTCAGCCCGTATTGTCCGTTTCCATAATTTGAGAAACCCGTTGGCGACCTTGACTAAAACAAATTTTACTCTACGTATTACACCAACATTCAATCGCCAGAGTAGAGTTATGGAGATGTTCTACTGCCGAACCAGATCAGCTTTGCGCCCGAGGAATCTAAAATTACAAAAAATATTTTATGGTAGCAGGCTAGCAGCGCTGTTAGTGGGCATTTTCAAAGAGAGCAATTACCTTAAACAAGAATTGTAAGTAACCTGTATATTTATCAGGTCGTGCTTGCAATGGTAGAGGTGCAATAGTGAATATTTGTGCAGTTATATTCGATTCTCTGGTATGGTATTCGCATGTTGAATAGTTGAACTTAGAGACTCAATTGCACACGCACGCATCCCTCCTGATCATTAACCAATATTAGTTCCAATTTTCTGTGAAAATAAAACAATGTTAGCCTATTTCGAAGCTTCACTTCGTCCTTGGAATCACAATGTCCGGTGAATGGAGACTGTTGATACATCCCCAGAACCAAATCTTACCAGAAACAACATTGATGTGGCTTTCGTTTAAGGCAAAATTGAGATAAATAATAGGTAAATAATACTAAAAACATGAAATGTTTAGTGCTAATGTAGTTTTTAAGCGCTTTAGAATGATGCGTCCTTTTGAAAATTATAGGACCTTACACATAGGTCTTTTTTTCGGGCCCAAGAATCATACGACGCTGCACATACGGCTTTTTTCAGCAAAGGTAGCTCTTGCGACGAATATTGAATTTCTTCAAAGTTTTCGACAAAATGAGCACCGGAATACGAATGTTCTTCATTACTATGATAAATAGTTGCACTGGATTTAACAGAAGTCTTGCAGAAAAAAATTGCGGGAAACTTTAGTTTATATTAACAAATCATTGGCTGGAAGTGGTTAAAACCAACGAATGGCATGTTACTTTAGAATAACTAAGCTTTCTAATTATCATTTAATTGATTATACTTTCTAAATTTAACTTCGAAAAAAAGTCGCATGAACAGAAGAAAATAATTTCTTTTATTTTGATGCTTAGGACGTTTTTACTAGGTACCTATGTGCAGTGGGAAAAACATAGAATGAAATGAATCATGCGTCGTTTTTGCATTGCGCCTATGAACAGTTGCACAGGTTTTGAAATATTTCGCGCATAGGTCCTTTCATTTTAAAAGGTCTCAAGTGCAAAATTTCAAAATATGATCATGAAAACTTTGCGACTTTTTATATAATGCTTATTATTTTGATAAATACTGGGTATAATGAATCCTGGTTTTCGGTATTCGTTAGCTATGTTGTATTCACATGCTGTGCTGCAAATAACTCAGTTTGTTTACATTTGTCACTAAGGACCATTTGAATCAGCACTCTTGAATTGTTGAGTTAGATGCAGTTCAATGAGAGTAATCTATACAGATGAGGTAATACTACTACTCTCTCGCTTGTTTTCTGGAAAACTATGACGTAATTTTCCATAATATGCATATTGCAATATATTACGTCATAATCTTGTATGCTATATATGCATGTTTTCGGATTCTAGTCCATTCAAATGTGAGGATTAACGTCTGTTAAAAACATTCCAGCGGTTTGCTCCGATACTCGATTTTTGCTTCAAGTTATTGCGAATAAATGACCGAATTTATCACTGTTGCATGTGGGTCCATGACGTAAATTTTACTTCTAGACTTTAGGTGGCTGGGGTACTTTTACGTTTGTTGAGGATGAATTGTTGAAGTAACTCCACAGCATAGTGTAGAAGCTGGAAGCATTTTGCATACCAAATTTGATGATATACCTTGAATATTAAATGCTTTCTATTCGCTGGTGCACTGCGACGACAAAAAGTAGGGGCTGCATAATTTTTTTCTGGTGTGTGCAAGCCTATTGAAAACCAAATTTACTACTAAAAATTTCCAGCCCTGTGGTCGCTGTGTATATTTATTAATATGCGATTGAACCGTCTCAGACCTATAGGAGACAGGTAATGAAATCAGGAATAAGATATATAAATGGATTCAATTCAAAATTTTCTTAAATGCGATGCCTATGACACAAACGCAGGACAGGAGAAATTTTCATAGTGTTAGACGATCTAGAAGACCGGTGTTTATTTGGCAACTAATTGGACCAATTTTGCAGAATCAATCGCTGCTGTCCCATCTACTCACTCATAAAAAATAACACTCGCTACTGCTGATAGCAGCGATAATTTTTTGTTCACGGTGTATTTATGTAAATTATAATAAATGTGTCCGAAATCAAAGACAAATAGTGCGCAATTCATATGTAGAAAGTTTAATTTACCTTATTCTAACTTTGCTGTTTACTGGTATCAATTATATCCACAATAAACTATTCCGGTAAACTAACTTGAATCACGAAATTTACTTTAAGGTTATACAACTGATTTATTAGTTTTTACTTCAAAGCCAGCCACTTTAGCTTTAACCTAGGTTTCAACAATACTAGAAAATAAACATACAGACAAACTGACATATTCTTTTCAACTAAGGAAATGGTTGAATTGGCATTGCCATTTTTGTTTTTAATTTTGCTGTCTTTATGTTCAGGTAACTGACAGCTTCTAAAAACAACAATTTTTTTCGACAAATGGGTGATGTGAAAATCAACACAAGCATTAGTTATGTTAGCCATTTTAAGTTGAAATAGCTAAAACAAATATCAACAACTGCAATATCTTAATTTTGTGATTGCGGGGTTTTCCGTGAAGTAATTGTGCAAATTTTGGTACCGATCGGTTGTGTCTACGGACCCTCCAAAAGTTTCAAAGGTTATATGGAAATTAGTACGGAAAATCGGTTAAAATTTAAAATAAATTCTTAAAAAATCATCAATCAATTCATGAGAACACTATATATTTCTAAAGGTATTCTTCTACTGTACACATTCGTGGAACATTGTAAGTTTGTGAAAATTCGCTGAGAAAAGTTATTAACTAAAGAAGCAGCATGACTTTAAAGCAAGTGGATTTTATTTTTAATCATAGCATTCCTGTTTGAATAGCTGCATCTGCCATACGCGAGCGGTGGGTGGCAAGTCTAGTTTACACTTGTAGGAAAAAATGGGGTAAAACGCACCCCCTAAGAAAATATGATCATAACTCAGCAATAGAATATCAATCGGGAGAATTTCATTAATGATATCGTTTAGCCAACATTTCCGTCTGTAATCACAATTATAACGTTTTGCAAAATATTCAAAAACATGAAAAAATTTCAATTCTTCAAAATCAATAAAAATTACCTTTTGAAAAATAAGCGGGGCAAAACGCACTTGTGCTGGGGCAAAATGCATCACAACAACGGGGCATAATGCACTACAAGAACGGGGCAGGATGCACTGCAACAACGGGGCTGAATGCTCGGTGAACAATTAGTTTTGTTTTCTGACGGGATTTCACAAAAGTGTGCCATTAAATAGCCTTAGGTTATGCAATCAGTAGGTTTTCAGAACGATTTTTGTTTTTGATTAAAAAACTACAAGGGGCAGTCCTATGGGGTTGCACGAACTGTAGACGTAGGACTATACTACTTAATGTAAAATATTTATTTTCTTAGTACTTAGTGTGTGGGAAAAAACACCCGGACCGGTGAAGAAAAATCATATTTTAGACAATATAATCACATCTCATGTATAGACCAAGATTTCTAGTTGCTCTCAAACAGATCCTAAAAGTTCAAACACCCATGGATAGCCCCAAGTTTGTAGATGTGTTTCGATGCCACAGGATTGTAAAATGGTTAATATTACGTCATGAAAATTCAATTCTTCCGTGACAATTTTTTTTGCCTGCAAAATGCCCTGTGTGTATGCAAAGCTCATAATTTGTTGCATTGATCGGAAAATGCTTTCCAACGCTGCGCATTGCATACATACAGGACATTTTGCAGGTCACCAGAAGCTGTTCATTTTACCACCGCCACATGTTCATTTTACCCACTCGCTATAAACATGTCTTAGTTTTGGACATATTTAGAAATCAAGAATCATGTTTGAAAAAATGTGTTTATGACGAAGTATTTTTACCAGATATGTACAAAACATGTCTAACAAGAAACATAAGGTGTAATATCTCATTCACTTATTAGTTAGAAAATAATGACTTTGCTTAACGTGTTCATTTTACCGCCAGGTCCCCTACCTACCAACACATTCGCCCGAAACATTGAACTTAAGCGCACAATGCAAAATGAGTCAACGCTGATGATGATGGGTAGAGCGAAAGAGACAACTAGTACCACCACGACACTATTAGCACATTTCACCAAAATTCCACGCGGCCTTTCCCGATTGAAAGGAACGGCCGCGCTTAGCCCATCTGTCATAATATCGTGATTTTGCATAGCGAAGGGCTGAATGATAACACATTTTGTTCCAAAAAACAGCCCTGCGTTATGCAACACTTTGTGCAGGTTGATTATACCAGTTGCAAGTGGGGCCAAATTCACCAAGTTCCGTAAAATTCCTTTTAAATTACAGAATTGATAAAATTGCTTAGATGAGCTAAACTAATTAATCAAATCCTGTTTTAAAAACTGTCCTTGCGTTTAAACCAAAATGGGAAGCTTACTACTACCACTACATTACTTAATTTCAAGCGCAAATAGCAAATACATGTGCTAGTTGAACCAAAAATTTACTGGCAACATTACAGCGGCATTTAGGAAGCAGTTGGAGCGGTTGCCTGTTGGACGACACAGGGTAGCGTCCCTCCACAGCCAGTGTAACGGACTTCTAACTCAGCTACACTGGCTGTAAAAAACACAGCGCAGTGATCTGCTTCGCCAGCCGTTCAACAGGGAACTGAATGTGTCTGGCCAAGTCCGTTCTTTAAATAGTCGATGATGACGTCATTCATGGAAGCGTAGCGCGCTAGGTACACCAATCTGTCGTACAGGGCTTGGGAAGCGCTATCTTCTGTGTGTTAATGCGCGATATTTTGACAAGGTTGCATATTATTTAATTTTTTAATGCTATGATATCAAAAATCTTTGGGTTTATCTATTGGAATCTATTCTTAGAAGTATTTCGGGGAGATTTGTGCAAAAAATTTGAAAATTTATCGTGAGATGGCTGAATTATATGCGTTTAAAATTGGACCACTTTTCGTTACATACCATTTTTGTAGAATTTTCAACGTGCACCCCTATATCGAAAACAAAGACGTAGTCCTACGTCAAAATCAGCAAAATCAAAGAAGAAGTCATTTTGCCCCCGAAGGAGCAGAGATACAAATTTAGCAAAAAGTGAATTATTTAGTAGATTTTTCATATATAGTGCGACAGAATAATGAACAACGGTATAAATATAACTGGAATGCACTGATATAATAGTAAAACATCATTTATAAGAGCTGAAAATCCTTGTTGCACGATTCACAATAATTATATGAGTAGAGCACGTTATTGATTTTTGTTAATTTCTCGAGCTGCTATTGATGTACGGTTTTCAAACTCTGACAGTGTATGTTTACTATGACGGACTTCCGTCTGGTGTTACTCTTTTATAGAAATTTTCAGCGGTTTTCGATATACGCTAGGGGTGCATTTTACCCCGGGGGTGCGTTTTACCCCATCTTCCCCTATAGCGATGGAGCTTTTAAAACAGGGTTGATATGATCAATAATAAAATCTACTTGTTTTGAAGTCATGCTACTTCTTTAGTTAATAACTTTTCTCATATATATAGTATTCTCATGAATTGATTGATGAGGTGATTTTTTAAGAATTTGTTTTCAAATTCACGGTTGCACGTAGATGTCGATGCAATTTTCATGCAGATGCATATGTACATATACAATACATGCAAACGAACATTACAGGGATAAAAGTGAGCGCTCCAATTTTGATTAAAATTTGAAATATTGTTTCTTGTCAGAAATTTTTTGGGATAGAAAAAATTGTATCAGGCTCACCTATTTGTTTGCTGAATAAACCATCAAACTTGAGCGCAATGGATGGTTAGGCATGTCTGTCCACGACGGAATGTAGTACTGTGGCTGCCCTTAATATGTAAATACACGCATACATACGCACATACATATTTTCCCGCAATTAGTTATCCAGATACAATTAAGCAGGTGATGCGAGAGCACCTAATTCTGCATATATCCTCGGTCGGATTCCATAGTATGTAGCCAAGTAGACCCTGCTGGGCTTGGTTGTCCATAATAATGATGCTATGTATTTTGCTATGCGTCAAAACTTGCTTCTTCGGTTTGAGGTCAGCCCGTATTGTCCGTTTCCATAATTTGAGAAACCCGTTGGCGACCTTGACTAAAACAAATTTTACTCTACGTATTACACCAACATTCAATCGCCAGAGTAGAGTTATGGAGATGTTCTACTGCCGAACCAGATCAGCTTTGCGCCCGAGGAATCTAAAATTACAAAAAATATTTTATGGTAGCAGGCTAGCAGCGCTGTTAGTGGGCATTTTCAAAGAGAGCAATTACCTTAAACAAGAATTGTAAGTAACCTGTATATTTATCAGGTCGTGCTTGCAATGGTAGAGGTGCAATAGTGAATATTTGTGCAGTTATATTCGATTCTCTGGTATGGTATTCGCATGTTGAATAGTTGAACTTAGAGACTCAATTGCACACGCACGCATCCCTCCTGATCAATGTTATTAACCAATATTAGTTCCAATTTTCTGTGAAAATAAAACAATGTTAGCCTATTTCGAAGCTTCACTTCGTCCTTGGAATCACAATGTCCGGTGAATGGAGACTGTTGATACATCCCCAGAACCAAATCTTACCAGAAACAACATTGATGTGGCTTTCGTTTAAGGCAAAATTGAGATAAATAATAGGTAAATAATACTAAAAACATGAAATGTTTAGTGCTAATGTAGTTTTTAAGCGCTTTAGAATGATGCGTCCTTTTGAAAATTATAGGACCTTACACATAGGTCTTTTTTTCGGGCCCAAGAATCATACGACGCTGCACATACGGCTTTTTTTAGCAAAGGTAGCTCTTGCGACGAATATTGAATTTCTTCAAAGTTTTCGACAAAATGAGCACCGGAATACGAATGTTCTTCATTACTATGATAAATAGTTGCACTGGATTTAACAGAAGTCTTGCAGAAAAAAATTGCGGGAAACTTTAGTTTATATTAACAAATCATTGGCTGGAAGTGGTTAAAACCAACGAATGGCATGTTACTTTAGAATAACTAAGCTTTCTAATTATCATTTAATTGATTATACTTTCTAAATTTAACTTCGAAAAAAAGTCGCATGAACAGAAGAAAATAATTTCTTTTATTTTGATGCTTAGGACGTTTTTACTAGGTACCTATGTGCAGTGGGAAAAACATAGAATGAAATGAATCATGCGTCGTTTTTGCATTGCGCCTATGAACAGTTGCACAGGTTTTGAAATATTTCGCGCATAGGTCCTTTCATTTTAAAAGGTCTCAAGTGCAAAATTTCAAAATATGATCATGAAAACTTTGCGACTTTTTATATAATGCTTATTATTTTGATAAATACTGGGTATAATGAATCCTGGTTTTCGGTATTCGTTAGCTATGTTGTATTCACATGCTGTGCTGCAAATAACTCAGTTTGTTTACATTTGTCACTAAGGACCATTTGAATCAGCACTCTTGAATTGTTGAGTTAGATGCAGTTCAATGAGAGTAATCTATACAGATGAGGTAATACTACTACTCTCTCGCTTGTTTTCTGGAAAACTATGACGTAATTTTCCATAATATGCATATTGCAATATATTACGTCATAATCTTGTATGCTATATATGCATGTTTTCGGATTCTAGTCCATTCAAATGTGAGGATTAACGTCTGTTAAAAACATTCCAGCGGTTTGCTCCGATACTCGATTTTTGCTTCAAGTTATTGCGAATAAATGACCGAATTTATCACTGTTGCATGTGGGTCCATGACGTAAATTTTACTTCTAGACTTTAGGTGGCTGGGGTACTTTTACGTTTGTTGAGGATGAATTGTTGAAGTAACTCCACAGCATAGTGTAGAAGCTGGAAGCATTTTGCATACCAAATTTGATGATATACCTTGAATATTAAATGCTTTCTATTCGCTGGTGCACTGCGACGACAAAAAGTAGGGGCTGCATAATTTTTTTCTGGTGTGTGCAAGCCTATTGAAAACCAAATTTACTACTAAAAATTTCCAGCCCTGTGGTCGCTGTGTATATTTATTAATATGCGATTGAACCGTCTCAGACCTATAGGAGACAGGTAATGAAATCAGGAATAAGATATATAAATGGATTCAATTCAAAATTTTCTTAAATGCGATGCCTATGACACAAACGCAGGACAGGAGAAATTTTCATAGTGTTAGACGATCTAGAAGACCGGTGTTTATTTGGCAACTAATTGGACCAATTTTGCAGAATCAATCGCTGCTGTCCCATCTACTCACTCATAAAAAATAACACTCGCTACTGCTGATAGCAGCGATAATTTTTTGTTCACGGTGTATTTATGTAAATTATAATAAATGTGTCCGAAATCAAAGACAAATAGTGCGCAATTCATATGTAGAAAGTTTAATTTACCTTATTCTAACTTTGCTGTTTACTGGTATCAATTATATCCACAATAAACTATTCCGGTAAACTAACTTGAATCACGAAATTTACTTTAAGGTTATACAACTGATTTATTAGTTTTTACTTCAAAGCCAGCCACTTTAGCTTTAACCTAGGTTTCAACAATACTAGAAAATAAACATACAGACAAACTGACATATTCTTTTCAACTAAGGAAATGGTTGAATTGGCATTGCCATTTTTGTTTTTAATTTTGCTGTCTTTATGTTCAGGTAACTGACAGCTTCTAAAAACAACAATTTTTTTCGACAAATGGGTGATGTGAAAATCAACACAAGCATTAGTTATGTTAGCCATTTTAAGTTGAAATAGCTAAAACAAATATCAACAACTGCAATATCTTAATTTTGTGATTGCGGGGTTTTCCGTGAAGTAATTGTGCAAATTTTGGTACCGATCGGTTGTGTCTACGGACCCTCCAAAAGTTTCAAAGGTTATATGGAAATTAGTACGGAAAATCGGTTAAAATTTAAAATAAATTCTTAAAAAATCATCAATCAATTCATGAGAACACTATATATTTCTAAAGGTATTCTTCTACTGTACACATTCGTGGAACATTGTAAGTTTGTGAAAATTCGCTGAGAAAAGTTATTAACTAAAGAAGCAGCATGACTTTAAAGCAAGTGGATTTTATTTTTAATCATAGCATTCCTGTTTGAATAGCTGCATCTGCCATACGCGAGCGGTGGGTGGCAAGTCTAGTTTACACTTGTAGGAAAAAATGGGGTAAAACGCACCCCCTAAGAAAATATGATCATAACTCAGCAATAGAATATCAATCGGGAGAATTTCATTAATGATATCGTTTAGCCAACATTTCCGTCTGTAATCACAATTATAACGTTTTGCAAAATATTCAAAAACATGAAAAAATTTCAATTCTTCAAAATCAATAAAAATTACCTTTTGAAAAATAAGCGGGGCAAAACGCACTTGTGCTGGGGCAAAATGCATCACAACAACGGGGCATAATGCACTACAAGAACGGGGCAGGATGCACTGCAACAACGGGGCTGAATGCTCGGTGAACAATTAGTTTTGTTTTCTGACGGGATTTCACAAAAGTGTGCCATTAAATAGCCTTAGGTTATGCAATCAGTAGGTTTTCAGAACGATTTTTGTTTTTGATTAAAAAACTACAAGGGGCAGTCCTATGGGGTTGCACGAACTGTAGACGTAGGACTATACTACTTAATGTAAAATATTTATTTTCTTAGTACTTAGTGTGTGGGAAAAAACACCCGGACCGGTGAAGAAAAATCATATTTTAGACAATATAATCACATCTCATGTATAGACCAAGATTTCTAGTTGCTCTCAAACAGATCCTAAAAGTTCAAACACCCATGGATAGCCCCAAGTTTGTAGATGTGTTTCGATGCCACAGGATTGTAAAATGGTTAATATTACGTCATGAAAATTCAATTCTTCCGTGACAATTTTTTTTGCCTGCAAAATGCCCTGTGTGTATGCAAAGCTCATGATTTGTTGCATTGATCGGAAAATGCTTTCCAACGCTGCGCATTGCATACATACAGGACATTTTGCAGGTCACCAGAAGCTGTTCATTTTACCACCGCCACATGTTCATTTTACCCACTCGCTATAAACATGTCTCAGTTTTGGACATATTTAGAAATCAAGAATCATGTTTGAAAAAATGTGTTTATGACGAAGTATTTTTACCAGATATGTACAAAACATGTCTAACAAGAAACATAAGGTGTAATATCTCATTCACTTATTAGTTAGAAAATAATGACTTTGCTTAACGTGTTCATTTTACCGCCAGGTCCCCTACCTACCAACACATTCGCCCGAAACATTGAACTTAAGCGCACAATGCAAAATGAGTCAACGCTGATGATGATGGGTAGAGCGAAAGAGACAACTAGTACCACCACGACACTATTAGCACATTTCACCAAAATTCCACGCGGCCTTTCCCGATTGAAAGGAACGGCCGCGCTTAGCCCATCTGTCATAATATCGTGATTTTGCATAGCGAAGGGCTGAATGATAACACATTTTGTTCCAAAAAACAGCCCTGCGTTATGCAACACTTTGTGCAGGTTGATTATACCAGTTGCAAGTGGGGCCAAATTCACCAAGTTCCGTAAAATTCCTTTTAAATTACAGAATTGATAAAATTGCTTAGATGAGCTAAACTAATTAATCAAATCCTGTTTTAAAAACTGTCCTTGCGTTTAAACCAAAATGGGAAGCTTACTACTACCACTACATTACTTAATTTCAAGCGCAAATAGCAAATACATGTGCTAGTTGAACCAAAAATTTACTGGCAACATTACAGCGGCATTTAGGAAGCAGTTGGAGCGGTTGCCTGTTGGACGACACAGGGTAGCGTCCCTCCACAGCCAGTGTAACGGACTTCTAACTCAGCTACACTGGCTGTAAAAAACACAGCGCAGTGATCTGCTTCGCCAGCCGTTCAACAGGGAACTGAATGTGTCTGGCCAAGTCCGTTCTTTAAATAGTCGATGATGACGTCATTCATGGAAGCGTAGCGCGCTAGGTACACCAATCTGTCGTACAGGGCTTGGGAAGCGCTATCTTCTGTGTGTTAATGCGCGATATTTTGACAAGGTTGCATATTATTTAATTTTTTAATGCTATGATATCAAAAATCTTTGGGTTTATCTATTGGAATCTATTCTTAGAAGTATTTCGGGGAGATTTGTGCAAAAAATTTGAAAATTTATCGTGAGATGGCTGAATTATATGCGTTTAAAATTGGACCACTTTTCGTTACATACCATTTTTGTAGAATTTTCAACGTGCACCCCTATATCGAAAACAAAGACGTAGTCCTACGTCAAAATCAGCAAAATCAAAGAAGAAGTCATTTTGCCCCCGAAGGAGCAGAGATACAAATTTAGCAAAAAGTGAATTATTTAGTAGATTTTTCATATATAGTGCGACAGAATAATGAACAACGGTATAAATATAACTGGAATGCACTGATATAATAGTAAAACATCATTTATAAGAGCTGAAAATCCTTGTTGCACGATTCACAATAATTATATGAGTAGAGCACGTTATTGATTTTTGTTAATTTCTCGAGCTGCTATTGATGTACGGTTTTCAAACTCTGACAGTGTATGTTTACTATGACGGACTTCCGTCTGGTGTTACTCTTTTATAGAAATTTTCAGCGGTTTTCGATATACGCTAGGGGTGCATTTTACCCCGGGGGTGCGTTTTACCCCATCTTCCCCTATAGCGATGGAGCTTTTAAAACAGGGTTGATATGATCAATAATAAAATCTACTTGTTTTGAAGTCATGCTACTTCTTTAGTTAATAACTTTTCTCATATATATAGTATTCTCATGAATTGATTGATGAGGTGATTTTTTAAGAATTTGTTTTCAATTTTCATCGATTTTCCAAACTAATTTTTATATAAACTTTGAAATTTTTGGAAGGTTCGTAGACACAACCGATCGGTACCAAAATTTGCACAATTACTAAGGGTCATAAAAGAAATCATTAGAGCCTGGTGGAGCTAAAAGTCAAAAATTGAACCAATCTATTGCTCACTATACTGATGCCTCCGGCTCCTTCGGTGGTGATCAAAATAGTCAAAGAGGTATTAGGTATCGGTAAACTGGATCTACAATTCCAAAATATTTAGAACAACTTTTGCATCATTTAGATATCATGGGTATTCTGGTTTATATGGGAATTTCGCATGTGACCGCACCCTTCAATCCGTAATTCTAAAAATGATGGTCGGAAATGAATAAATTGCAATATCAACCGATGGGAACATTAGGGAATCGCAAAATTATTTTTTTTAATTCTCAAAAGCATTGACAAATATCAAAGTAAGCTCAGAAGCCAAATTTCACATCATTTGGACAATTCTAGACTCCCGCCCACTTCGCTTGAAATTTTTGAAATTGGTGCTATGGGAAAATATGGAGAAAAAATATATTAAATGCTATAACTTTTGAAGAAGCAATTAGATAATTACAATTCATACCTCTATTTAAAGGAAATAACCTTAGTATTTGAATGGAGATATTCCTGTTTCTAGAAAAAATAGGGAAAAGTGAGGTACTGGGTCGTTTTGGCCCCAAAATTCCCTATTTTTAATAATTTTTCTGCTCCCTGAAGAAAATCATACATATTTTGCAGTTTTTCTAATGTGTAAAAGTCTCAGAAATCGAACGGAACCTTTTTGACCTTCGTCCAAATACGAGAAGTTGGGATACGGGGTCTTTTGTCATTGATATTAAATTTTATCATTTTTAGTGCATATATCTATATTATTCTTCAATCAACTTTCATAAAATGTAGTTACATTAAATTGTTGAACTTGGAAAATTCTTAGGAATACAAGGAAAATAGATTCGTTAGCAGTAAAATTCAGAAATGTGAAATCGAGATTATATGCCAGATAATTTGATGATTTGAATTTTACCGATAACTATTTTTATTTTATTTCTACGTTCAACAAGGTACAATTTATTAAAATTGATTGAAAAATAATAGCGATTTATGCACGAGAAAATGGTATAATTTAATATGAATGATAAAAGGCCTCATAACCCCAACCTCTCGTATTCGAACATAGGTCAAGAGGTTCCGTTCGATTTCTGAATTTTTTTTCAAATTAAAAAAACTGCAAAATATGTATGATTTGCAGCACAGAGCAGAAAAATTATTAAAAATAGGGGATTTCGGGGCCAAAATGACCCAGTACCCCACTTTCCCGTATTTTTGTAGAAACAGGAATATCTCCATTTAAATACTAAGGTTATTTTCTTTAAAAAAGGTATAAATTGAAATTTTCTAATTGCTACTTAGCATTGCATTTAATATATTTTTCCTAATATATTTTTCTCATAGCACCAATTTCGAAAATTTCAAACGAAGTGGGCGGGAGTTTAGAATTGTCCAAATGATGTGAAATTTGGCATCTGAACTTAGTTTGACATTTGCACAATATGAGCGGGGGGCCTCTGAGAATTAAAAAAAGGGAACATGTACCATTTGAGAGCTAGTTTGAGAAAATCGGCTCAGCCATTTCTCAGAAACATATGTGACCTTTTTATTAACTTACACACATTCCGACATATTCCGATCTCGACGAAATAAATCGAATGATACACGAGAAGCGACCATTTGGACCTCGGATGGACAATCTATTGTCAAAACCATTGCATAAACAATCTATTTGAGAATGGCAAGAACTGCAAGAATCTAGTTTAAACTGAAATATTGGCATCACTCGGTCAGAATCCGAACTCGCAGTTTAGATACGTAGATCCAAACCATAGGTCCTGTTCCTCATGCATGTTGTTCATGCTTTCTGCAGTTGCTATCTGGCTTTTGAGGTCCAAAAAACCTCACCACTATTCCAACTTGCTTATTCATCTGATTGTATTTGTGGAAAATATTTTCTTTCGTCAGTCTTTTCTTGGTTATTCACTTTTCGTTACTGGATCAAATATTTTATTACTTTATTACATTCGTGTTCTTTTTTAACTCAAACATAGAGTTTCTGGTATCTTAAAACGTGTTCATACTTGGATATTAGAGTGAAACTGAAATAAATGTATAAAATCTCTTTCTGTCTTGTTCTTCTCTCTCGCATAAACTTGACGGGATCAACCATTGTTCTGCTCTCACGTTTTGGCACTGGAAAGTAATTTTACTAAGTACTTATTGAAATGTTTTGCTCTAGTAACTAACATAACACCTATAATTGCTTGCTTTTTCATTCATTTTTTTACATGTTTTATAAATAAGAATCCTTATAAACAATGCCTTCATCGGATGTTGACTATTATACATTGGTGGGATTCCGAGGTATTGATGTGTTTCTGAGACGACAATTCCTGCAATCAAAGTATCTTATTAATTGAAGAACTAACACTGTTCATTTCACTGGCTTTATCAATAATGTTCAAATTAACTTGTTAGTCGTGCCTATGTAAAATTGCGAAAACAAAATGTATTTCTTTACTTTTACGATTGAACGAAATAAGATCTTTTATTGGGGATATTGTAGTTACAGATCTTTGGTATTAAATTTTAAAGATCTAAAACGAAGTGAACCAGTTGTTTAATAAAGGAAAGTCTTTAGTTTTATATGTTCACATGAAGATATCGCTCATCAATGTTATCACGGGTGAAAGTTTTTCGGTGGACGAATGGTACAAATTTATGCGTTGTTCAAGTGTAAGGAGGCTTTTTAGTTTTTTCTCTAATGAATGATACATAAAAATTTTATTCACCGAACATGTCATCACAGACGTAAAACTTTAAACATTTTGTGTATATCGGAAATACTTTAGTTCCACATAGTGACAGGCTTACCAGACACTCGTGGTCACCAAAGTGTAACAAAAATATTTTTTTTTCAAAAGATGATTTATTATTAACCCTCTTAACAACGCGTAGACAATAACTTCACGTAGTAATTTTCCGTGTGATATTCGCGGTCCAGTTGTTGGCGAATAGTCGAGTGAATTGATTTTCCAGTAATTAACGTCGAAAGTTAGTTGAAAATCGGTGAAAAACGGCCAAATAAAGTGAATTTTTGGTTTACCCACAAGAATATAGGCATAACAAACAGCCATCCCTGTGGTTACCCGGTTTTCATGCTCTCATCGGCTGCGCGTGTTCCGGTGTGTTGGGATACCAGGCATATTTTTCAAATGTCTTCACATTTCATAAAAAATGTCTTCATTTGTTATTGATTTTGAGCCAGAATTCTGCCAGAAATCAGTGAGACATCCGAACAAATTTGTTTTCAAAATGAAAAACACGTCTTCACAACATTTCAAATGTCTTCAAAATGAAGACATATCTTTAAATCTGGCATCTCTAGTGCTGCACGGAGAATCTTATTCGAGCCGTAACCTTGGAAGAAAATTGGGCAGCCAGCAGAAATCCGTCAGTATTCCGGCAGCTGTCAAAATTATCAAAATGGCACTGCCAGAATTCAGCTATACTCCTGCCAGTTATGCCAGGCAGATTCGCCTGACCGGTTCTCCGTTGTTAGGCTTTGTTTAATTTTCGCCACATTTTCAACAAACTTCCAAGAAGGATAGTTTTGGCAACTGAGAAATAAAAGGAGAAACGAAAATTTTGTTTTTAAACACGGTAAGTAATGTAATTTCATGTCTCCAATTAAGCAAGACATGTTTTTATTTTAAATGTATTTAAAATTTAAAAAAATGGAGAGAAAAGCCTGAAGCGGTACAGAACCAGTGCGTGCCTGACAGAAATCTGGCATGAAAAACCGTTAATAACCGTCAGGCGTGTAACGAGATCCCACTGAAACATCCAAAAAATTGTTTCAAAATCGTTCAACACGAGTCCAACGATGGACGTTCGTTGAACGGTTATTTGTACGATGTCCAAATTGGTCCAACGAACGTCCTTCATTGGACGATTTTGAAACCAAGGAGAGGGATGCCTCATCGCGCACTCACTGTCGTAGGTAAAAGAAAATCTTACTAGGCAGTCTCGTCTCGTTCTGAGCTGCCGCTTACCAAGTAGTTGAGTAATATATCTATAAATAATTATTATACTGAAGAATAAAGATAATTTAATCGGTAAAATCGTGTTTGGTAAAGTAACGTAGAAGTTGAGCCTTACAACTTGGGGGCTCAACCGGGATCGAATCCATACGCAATCAATACAATTTTAAAATTAATATAACTGTATGAGTTGTAATACCGAATCCATCAATTGGAAAATACTGTCGTTCGTATTGAAAAACTTCTCAGTGCTATCTTAAATGCAAATGTAATGAAATATGCACACAAAAAACAATGAAATTTAAACGACATGTAAATCAATACGAATGTAAACATACAATGCTTGAATCAAAAATTTGATTGAAAATTACGTTAAAATCAATGCACACAATTGGAGCATCAAAAAGCATACGATTTTACACTTTCATACGTGTAATAATACATGTCATTAATTTTACAGCAATATTGGAGTAAAAATACACTGAAGTATTGGTTTTCCGTTTAATGAAACTGTAGTTTTCAATGAACGTGTAAAATTATGATTAAATTCGTTGAAGAAAGCACGACAAGTCGTATGGATTTGTGGTGGAACTCAATTTTAAAACTTAAAATTACAAAAAAAAATTTTCTGTGTAGTTCACAGCAGCAGAAACAAGGCGACACCAGTGTACCTACTTCTATTGTGCCAGTACAGCGGCAAGTTGATTGTGATAAACACACAGAGAACAGACGTTCATCTTCAGCATTCAACTTGTGTAAAATCTAACGGTTTCGAAGGTAGTTGGGATATCAAACCAGGAGCGCTACTGTCGTCATGTTTTTTGTGAGTGAGTTCGACTGAATTGACAGCGATTATTCCTCTACCCAGTCAAACTAGTCCGGAACCGGTTCGGACTTCCAGTATGAATTCCAGCTCAAATGCATGAATCGATAGAGTCGGAATCGGTTGTTTTCTTTGAGCAAGCTTCCATACTGAATCCATTCAGGATTTCGAACCGATTCCGGAATGGATTTGACGGATAGTTGGGATAAGTTGGTTTGGCGGCGCTAGTGTTTATCGTATATTATTTCAAATGTTTACACACGTTTTTTAAATATTTTTGTTCGATCATGGATGTCTGTTCTCTGTGATAAATAAATGGTAATGGAACTAAAAGAATTCGATGAAAAAGCAGATATCGTTTCGCCAAATATACGCATCGACCCCATAGCCGGAACTACGACGAAACCTAGCTACAATGGAAATTCAGCTTTTTATACGGCGGCAGAGTTCCTAAAATGCTACGAGAACTATTTGGAGATGAATTTTGTTGAAACAAATGATAAATTTAAGATGCAATTCATGCCACAATGCCTACTGGGAACAGCAAAAGTTTGGTATCGATTGTTTTCTAGATTATTTTCGGACTGGAAGCACTTCAAACAATTATTTCTAAGACATTTCTGGAGTCAGAACAATCAGCGAAAGTTCATGGAAGAGTTATGTTATGAAGCTTATGGAAAGAGATCATCGAGATCCAACATGAGCAAATATTTTCTTCTGATGTTGTGCACAGCAACTTACTTGGAACATCCACCATCAGAAGCTGAATTTGTGAGTCGTATAAGTTAGCATTTTTCTACACTTATCAAGTGTCGCATGGTCGGATTGAAATCGCTGCTTGATGCTTATATGAATTTCTATTGGAAGAAGATAGAATACCGGAATTTCGATGTAAGATAGATCGATTTCGCAGAAATATGGACGATAACGGTACGACGAACTGCGCTTAGTTTACAACTTAGGTCAGTTCTGGTACGGAGAGATGTAACGAGATGCCTCATCGCGCACTCACTGTCGTAGGTAAAAAGAAAATCTTACTAGGCAATTTAATCGGTAAAATCGTGTTTAGTAAAGTAACGTAGAACTTGACCGTTACAGGCGAAAAATTCTGCCAGAAGTGCCCGCTTGGAAGAAAAACGGACAGCCAGCAAAAATCTGTCAGGATTCCGGCAGCTGTCAAAATTATTAAAATGGCGCTGCCAGAATTCAGCTGTACTCCTCCCAGTTATGGCAGGCAGATTCGCCTCATCGGTTCTGTTTTGTTTATCGTTGTTTCATATTCGCCATATTTATATTTTTCCAAGAAGGATAGTTTTGGCAGATGAAAAAATAGGAAGAAACAAAAATTTTGGTTTCAAACATGGTAAGTAATAGGGATTTCATGTCTCCAGACATGTTTTTATTATAAATTTACATAAAATTTAAAAAAATTCAAGCAAAACCTGAAGCGGTACAAAACCGGTCCTGCCGGTGCGTGCCTGGCAGAAATCCGGCAGAAAAAACCGTTAATAACCGTAAGGCGAAAAATTCTGCCAGAAACGGTTGTTGCATTTGAGCCGGCCGGCTGGGCAGCGCTCTGCCAGCCAGACCCCCTGAAATTCTGCCAGACTTTTTATTTCGCTGCCGGCTATCTGGGGGGATTTCTGCCAGGCACGTCCGAGCGGGCCCGCTTGAAAGAAAATTGGGCAGCCAGCAGAATTCCGTCGGGATTCCAGTAGCTGTCAAAATAGCGCTGCCTGACTTCAGTTATACTCCTGCCAGTTATGGCAGATAGATTCGTCTCACCGGCAGGGCAGGAAATATTCGAACCGAACCTATGTTCGAATACTTTCAAAGCGCGAAGCTTTGCGTTACTGGTTCGTATTCACAAGCTTCGCATCACAATCGCTTACCATCGTAATTGCGAACATTTGGGCGATACTTTTGCATGCTCTTCGGCGAGGACAAATGAAGCTTCTTGTTCATTTCATTGATGTTCGGAAAGATATGTAAAAGCTTTTGCGTAGTTTTCGACGAACACGAGCTAAGCTCTTGGTTCGTGTGATCGATATTTTTGAAACAGTTACACGGAGCTTCGAAGCGATGTTCGCGAACACAGAAAAAAGATTACCTCGAAGTATTTCATAATCGCGAACATCGAAGGATTATATCAATTTAGCATCGCGAGGGCCATCGCTAACATGTTCGCCGGACGATATTAGTTTTCTTTATTCAAATACCTACCTACTAGTTATGCAATAAAAAGTATATTCTAGACAGAGGCCTTGTATTAATGGTGGAATAGGTGAAAAATAATTGTGACAATGTGTAGCTTATGGATGCTGGGGTTAACTGAAAAGTGACGTAACAAGTTTATTTAAAATACCCTACTGATATATTACCAGTAGGGATAAAATCAAGATTTCGTGACAGGGCGGGGATAAATTTTCAAATGAAATAAATTAGGGCTAGAAAATGAAGTAAAACACAATGTACACAACGTATTGAGTGGCTCGCTTATCTTAGTCATGTTCCTATGTCAGTTTCTTGAGGATCCAGTTAGGGGAACTGGGGGGAAGCCCGACACCCTGGGTAAGCCCGACACCCCACGACTTTTCCCTGATATCAAATTTTAAATCATACAATAATGACAGGATATTATTAGTACGATTATTTTTGGCATTTCGATACTTATCGATGCCATATGGGTTCTTAAACGTCAACAAAATAAACAAAACAAACGAAAGCAAAGTTGGTGCGCTTTTGGATGTTATTTTTAGTTGATACATTTTAAGGTTTTAATAATACAAAAGCTTTGAAAATGACCACACATTTTTTTTGTCACACATTCTATTCTACTCTCCATATCGTTATTTGTATATATTGAAGATAAGTTTAAGTATTTCAATACTGTTAATTGAGCATTTAACAAAAATGGGCGCTGTTGGGGTAAGACCGACAGTTTTTGGGTGGGGTAAGACCGACACGGTGTTTAGATAATTGGGTTCATTTTTGATTCGATACAAACGACTGGGTATATTTGTTGTGTTCAATTATACTATAATTACGTCATGTTAATAATTGAAATACACGGAAACTATGTTGTTTGCATTCATTTATCAGTATTGTCTCAAGCCGACCAAAACAATTAAAAATTAATTGAACGTGATTCATAATAATATTACAAAAAGATACGAAAAGTGTAATCTAATATGAGATTTTGAAATGATATTGATGAAAAAATTTCATTGACCGTCGGATTGTTGATCAACAGTGTTCCGAAAAATCACAACACGGATAGCTTACTACGAAGCGTGCGTCACTTCTAAGTGAATGAGTCCTAGTAACAGCGTATATAATCTGCTTGCAGAACAGCTCTTCCTCGTTAGAATGGCTATAGAAGTGGCAATAAAGCTCGAAAGAATTACTTGAGAAAACCCGTACCATAATATAAACCATGCGTTAAACATTATTTATTCATAACACCACGCATTCGAATGCTCTTCCTCTTGCTACGCGATGAAACTACAGAAAGTATGCGTTTGCATCACACATACTCATATACACATAATTGCACTTTATCACACATACACAATACATTTTTAATGGAAAAATTTGGACACAAAGAAAGTTCAAAAGGGGGTCGCTCTTGCCCCTTTGGGGTGTCGGTCTTACCCGCAGCGTTTTTAAAATGACTTTTTTCTCCATTTTTTGGCAACCAATAATTTTTAATGAATTCAATTTTTTGAAATGCTGAAAAAATTATATTTTGTTAAGAATCACCTAAACAAGGATTATGCACAGAATATAAAATTTTAGGAACTTTGTGGAATTTTAGAAAAATTATTGCGCTTAAGGTGTCGGACTTGCCCCGCGTTCCCCTATGTCAGTTTCTTGAGGATAAAGATATCGATATCCATTCAAAGGAAAAAATCGATTATCAGTTAAATAAATAACGTCATGATGTGTATGATGAATCCTAGAAATAAATAGGGAATGTCAATAAACTCGACCATTCCCGATTCATATTTGGCAGTTCTGGTCGTTTTGTAAATCTTGTTTTCGACTAACAGTAAAACCATTTTGATTCAGAAGTATGTTTTAGAAGGGCGCATGTTTTTTCGTGCACTTATTTAAAAAAAACGCTTTGAATCCATCTACCAGTGTGATGAGACATTTTTATAACTGTTTTCGAATATTATATCGGTTGAGAACTTTTAGAACATGATATTTCGAGAAATTTTGAAAGTGAAATTAAATCAGTTGTAAAGTTATAGAAAATAGCCTTTTAAAATGAACGGACAATCGAATTATTACTAATATTTTATGAATACATTATCTAACTTCTTCATTCAATGCAATATGTATGCAAAAAGTTAAAAACTGGATTTCCCTTGAGAACTGGGCCAAAAAATCGAAAAAAATGTGTTGGCGATCCGAGAACTAGAACAGAAATTGTAACCCTTGGACCTCTGAAGTGCATGCGTACAAAATGCTATAGTCTAATGTTTGTTTTCCTTTATTTCAGTTAATAAATTTCAGTTGAGCAATTCTGTCGCAAACTGCATTGTGGAGCGAGGGTCATAACTTCCTAAATTTAAGTGTTCCTATTAATTTAGTACACTCTCTTTAACATAAGCTACTCTAACGAATGAACGAATGGGAGTAGGTTCGATAAATTTTGAAAGAAGCCGTTAAATCAACCACTTAAGGGATTACACCACCGCAAAATTAAAAAAAAATCGAAATTGATCTTGATTGATTTTATTATTCCATATCAACATTTGAATAGGGCTAATAAGATTTGTGAACAAACTTTTGTTTTGCTGATTTCTCTTAATTTGTTATCATTTCAACACAGAAAACATTTGAAATCGATTCTACCAAGGGCAAAGATGTTGATTCATGTGTATTTTTCATAAAATTCAACTCTGTAGCGGAAAAATGAGCGAAATAAGTTTGTTTACAAAAGTCTCATTAGCCCTTTTGAAGAATTACTATTGTATTGATCTTAAATATGGGAATGCGACAAAAAGCGAATAATAATGGAAAGACAGTATTCGAAAAAGTTCGAGTTTAGAACGACTTTCATTCTACTTGGAGTTATTTATTTCGCTTCTCATTTTCCGAGATTTCCCTTACATAAAGCATTTCGGCTATAACCGATTCAAAAAAAAATACAGGGGGCCCTAAAGATTTCTTTCTTTTATTTTTTATTAGTAAAAGTCAAATAAGGGAAGATTACATCATGGAGAAGATAAACCAAATTTTGTCCTTTTCAGAATTGTTTTTGGATTTCCAACAAAAAAAAATCACTAGAACATTGTTTGTAAGTTCTTTGCGTTTCTCCATCAGTAATTAGTTAACAAATACAATACAAACAAGTTGAAATATCCTTCTCATTATTTATCACAAAACACATGTACAGGAGTCAGGAAATAAATTTCATAAAAGTGGAACATGTAATAAGTTTGACACTTCATTTATTAAGTGAACAGATTCTGTCGAAAATGTTTGAAAATAAATATTTGGTCTCTTGTGATTAGGTAATCAACCAATAAACTTATAAAACAATATTATAAAAATCATTTGGAAGCTTTCCTCTTGGTTTGGTACAGATGCCAAGAAATTATAATTCAATTAATGACAATAATAATGGATTCAAGTATGTAGGTATTTGTTAATAAATTCATTTGGTAAAATTAAAAATAACGTTTAACACACAAATCATCGCATATTATTGAGTGAATATGACTAGCCGATTTAGGAATGTTGCGCAAGAACGTTAGAAACCGCAACAAGTGGAAAACAAAGGCCAACGGACTACGCCTAACTACCCCTCAGTGGATGCAAATAACTGAAGTTCGCCGTCTAACTGAACTCGGACGTCAGCAGTGAGATTCCATCCGAAAATTGTTCTTTTTAGGAAGAATTTGTTTTAGATAGGGAGATTATTAAGAGAGGGGTAATGGTTTTAGCGTTAAAAACACTATTTGCGATTTTTTTAGAAATTTGGGCGAAGCGAATTGATCAAAACTTTTGTACATTATAATGTATCATTTCATCCAAACGAGTCATTTCACCAAAAAACATTTTTTCACGCTGAAACCCTTACCCCCTTAAACATACTTTATACATCTTCACCTAAACTCCTTGGCAGGGGAAATATACTCCGATTGAAGAAGAAAAGACGAGTTTGCAATCAAAGTAGCTAGTAAACATAATTGTATTCCGAAAAAAAGAATTTGAATTTCACTACCACTACGCTCATTCAAACTCGTGGCTCATAAATTGGTAAGGTATACGACGCACCTAATCCCTAAATCCTAAATTATAATCTTAAAATAATCCATTTTATTTATACTCAAAATAAGATTTACAGTTTATGATTTTAAGACAGATAGTCACGTAGCGAACATGTTCGCGGTGGCCTCATGATGCTGATGCTTGAAGCGATATAAAACTTCGATGTTCGCGATTCTCAAATAAACGAGGCATTCGCTTTATATGTGTTCACCGAATATCGCTTCGAAACTCTGTGGAAATGTTCCAAAAACGCAAAAACCACGAGCCAAGAGCTTACCTCGTGTTCGACGATGTGTGCTTCTAAGGTTAATGTGAACTTTTTCGAACATTGTAAAGAGCGAACTAGATGTGAAGCTCGCTTCGTCCGAGCAGAGATAAGTTTTACCCCTAAATGTTCGCAGCGATTGTGTCAAACTCATCGATTGCATGTGGTATGCTTGAGAAGGTGCTTCGTGAAGCTTCGAACAGCAATCAATTCATTTTTCGAAATTTTCCTGCCCTGCTCACCGGTTCCCTTTTGCTTTTCTTTGTTTGATTTTCGCCATATTATGGTTTTGATATGTTGCCAAGAAGAAAAATTTTGGTTAATGAAAAACAAAAGGAGGAACAAAGATTTCGTTTTAAACATGGTAAGTAATATGGATTTAATGAATCCAGTTACTATTGACATGTTTTATTATCAATACACAAAAATGAAAAAAAAATGAAAAAAAGGAAAACCCGAAACGGTATAAAACAGGTCCTGTCGAGCAGAAATCCGGCAGGAAAAATCGGTAACAAACGTAAGGCGAAAAATTTTGCCAGAAACGGTCATTGCATTTGAGCTGGCAGGCTAGCAGAGTTCTGCCAGCCAGACCCCCACAAATTTTATTTCGCTGCCGGCTGTCTGGGTGGAATTCTGCCGGATACGTCGGCGCGGGTAAAGTTACGCCGTTTCGACTATATTTTCTAGTCTTTTCAGTACCTAAACACATATTGCAGACAACGGATGGATAAAATAAATACACACAGGACATTTAGAAGTACATGCATAAACACCACAGACATAGAACAAACCTTATTGTATGTAAAAATTATGTTTGGTTGATTAGGTCAATACAGCTCAAAATTAAAACTTATGTTATAGCAATTTTTGAAAAAGACTAGAAAATATAGTCGAAACGTCGGAGAGAACATCAAAGCCTGTTCTGCATAAATTTTAAGACTGATGACCGCATTTCAATAAGATCATAACCCAGACAGTCGGAACAACAGAATCGTAGACAATGAAAAATATTTTAAATCGGATTGATCTCACTAAATTAATTTAGGTGATGGCACCACCCACAGACTACTTTCTCCGAACATTCCGCTTAGGTGGGTTACCATAGCAATGAAAAGGTCTATATGTAGTTGACGAAGAAGGCATCGATGAGGACTTGGGTGACGATTCTGATAGCAAATCAGCAACAAACCGATACCGATGCTGACGTTTTCACTAAACTGGCTGATTTTCACTATTTTGCACACTCGAACAAGAAAGCTTCACAATTTTGAACGGTTCATTTCTTCAGTATAAAAGTTCTACTAAACTTGCAGTATCGAGAACTATTTTTCATTCGGTGAAAAAACGCGACGCAGTAGGAAATTGCGTCCAACTTTGCTCGAAGCCTACTTCGATCCTTCTTCCGGCTAGATATTTCCTTCTCATCACCTTTTTTATTTATTTTGGTATCGGGTGACCATACCACAAAGTAGTTTTCAACCCTCCGAAAGCTGCGCATATGGACCACTGAACGAGCAGCCGCTGATGCTCCAAGACGATTTCGCTAGCTTTTTAGAGCAGTGTGCACTCAGTGTCCCAGCGCGACTGCAGGGAGGTTAAATAAAAGAAGACTTCCAGATTAACGAGTTAATGTTTCTATAGCTGACTGCCAGAGACGGTGTATCATTGCATACAAACCCGTTCATATAGGAAAATCGGTGGAGATTGTCGCTGGTGGTTCAATCGAAGGTGCGAATACCGAAGCCCTACAGTATACCCTTCGAGTTCAGACCCCTGTCCAAATTGTCAAACTGTTGAAATGGATCATCGACGGCATTGAAGTTTTGGTTGAAGCCCATCCAAATCTGAATGTAAGCAGGTGCGTAATTTCTTGCAACGATCTGATTCATATGGAGGAGAAAGATGTCCTAGCCGAAATATTTAGGTAGAGAGTGCTTCGTTTGCAGCGAATTACACGTAATGAAAAAGAGAAGAATACGCCAGCATTCATCTTGACTTTCTGCAAGATCACGTATCCGGAACATATGAAGATCGCTCTAATTCACGCCCCTACTCGTCCATACTTCTCAAACCCGATGCTCTGCTATGCTTGCTTTAATTGCGGTCATATGATTGATCGCTGTCCTTGAGCACAACGTTGTTTCAACTGCTCTAGAGAACAACACGGCGAAATAGCATGTGGGGAAGCTCCGTCCTGCCCAAACTCTAAAGGCGATCTCCATCAAACAAGCCACCAATGTCCGGTGTTTAAGAAGGCATTAAATGTCAAAGTCAATTTAAGGAGGAAGAACAGGAAAAAGTGCGCAATAATCTAACATTTCCTGAAGTACGCAAACGAGTAGAACCACAAATGGTTTTTGTTTGAGGCGAAACTAAGTCAGTTCCTAACCCCAACTGCTGTCAAAATGTATGAACTGACAGCGGTTCGGGTTAGAACGTGACTCAGTTTCAGGTTCAAGTGAAATCGCCAAGAGTAAAAGCAGTTTTGCTCAGGCCACTGCACAGCAGAATGAAATCGTGAACAAGCTGAAAGAGCTCGAAAAGACAATGAAGTAAAAAGATGAGCAGATTATATAGGGTGACCATATGAGGCGAGTAAAAAACCAGGACAGACGAAAGAAGACTCCCTCCCCTCGTTACCTATCAATCGACTGTGCCTTCTCCACAGGTTTTCAGCAGTTACAAAGATCGTGGGTCGGGCAGGCAGAGCTTCGGCAGTAAAAAAGTTCTGTGGGTCTGAGAGGAAGAGCTCTACCGGAATTTTTTTCGTGGGAATTCGATCACCATGCTTTTTAGGATTTACACACACACATGCGAAGTTCCTGCTACACCACCACCAGCGAAAGTTTCATGCTGTTGTTGGAGAAATCGGAAATCCTGAATTGAGCAAATGAGACGAATTATTATTAGATCGGCTGTGCTGGAACATGCGAGCACTAAATAAATACACATCATTGAAGCAAAACAGAAACATCAACGGTCCCAAGTAGCTTCCCTGCGCTATATCTGGCAATCTCGAATGACATTGTTTCATGTTTCATCAGAGGCTTTCGCACATGGCTTGGCACGTATGGATCTGTCCTTCATATGTGCACAGTGTGATTTGAGATTTTCTTACTCCTTCTATTTCGTATTCAATGTTCAGGATGAAGGAATTGGTTACGTAACCCGCATTCTCACGATGCGAACACCATTGGATACTTCGACATCTATAGTGAATTTTTTGGTTGTACGCGGGGATAGATCGTGCAGACGCACACCAGTCTTATCATCGTCAATGTTAATGGGTATCTTGATTCTAACATTGTCATGTGCAACGACGTGTTGCATGTTGTTTCCCATAGCCAAACTTTTTGCCATGGCCATAGTTTTAAATGCTACCAGTACCGCATTACGAGTATGCGCCTGTATAAATTGTTCCACTTCGCGTACACAAGGGCGGATTGGACAAACGACCACTGTATTGTATCGAAGATTGTTCAAATTTTGCTTCTGAGTTTCAATGATTTTTAAATAAACGATCGATACCGCATCAATGAAAGTAACGGTGCATTATTTTCCACACTGACTTGGGACAACTGTTATTTTTCAATTGCTTTGCTGTGCATCAGACTGTATGTAGAAACTTTCGTGTGATTCACTGCACTGTTAACAAGCAGCGCGATTATAGCTTCCGATCCGATTGAGATGGAAAAGTAGACTTATTAGGAACTGGTATTGATCCTAAAGGGGTTCCATAATTACCAGCTCGAGAGAGCGCTCAATAAGGTTATTCCACGACAGTTATTGTTGTTTTGCCATTTTCCTTTTTATGAAATGGATTTCCAGTAAAACGAAAAACTGCCACTTGCAAGAGAACTCTAGAAGAAACAGAATCGCCAAAACTTCGATGTGTCTTCTTAGAGATAGGTATTAAGGAAAATTTTCGGATCCCGGAATCATTGTTTCATCGACATTGATAGCGGCCAGAGTTTGGTCCACAACTGGAATCGGTTCGATTAGTTCGATTGCCAAATATTGTTACAAACAGACTACAGCTCATTCATATGGTACGTACATACGAACGCCTCTTCGAGTGTATTAAGTGTTGTTTGTCGTACTCTGGAGCGGAGTGAATAAAGCGAAAATTCAATAATTAGAAATATAACGGGTGTCCAATAAAAATGAGAATGATTTCAATACCTTTCTCACAGAGAACAGACGTCCATCTTCAGCATTCAACTTGTGTAAAATCTCTAACGGTTTCGAAGGTAGTTTGGATATCTAAACCAGGTGCGCTACTGTTGTCATGTTTTTTTGTGGCTGAGTGCGACAGAATTGACAGCGGTTATTCCTCTACCCAGTCAAACTAGTCCGGAACCGATTCGGCCTTCCAGCATGAATTCCAGCTCAAATGCGTCAACCGATAGAGTCGGAATCGGTTGTTTTCTTTGAGCTAGATTCCATGCAGAATCCATCCAGGATTTCGAACCGGTTCCGGAATCGATTTGACGGATAGTTGGGATAGGTTGGTGTGGCGGCGCTAGTGTGTTTAGTATATTAATTCAAATGTTTACACACGTTTTTTAAATATTTTTGTTCGATCATGGATGTCTGTTCTCTGTGCCTTTCTGTAATTAAAGAAAAGAGCGTAAATTCTTTTCTCTCCAAGAGAATTTCTCTCTGGACTCCCTATAAATGGGAGACATGTTTCTTTTCGCTCGGGTGCTGTCAGTTCAATCGAAGATGGCGTCGAAACAGCAAGTACTCCGCGAGCGTGTTGTGCGGTTTTACGAAACACTTTGCCATCGTGGAAAAAGTTTACGGTAGACCACTTTCGAGACGAAAACGTGCCCGTGAGTATAGTTTACCAGATCCTGGCATCCCTGAGCGTGGAGCGGAAGGCCGGTAGCGGCCGCCGGCGAAGATAATGACGAAGAAGAAGGAAGCGTTGAAAAAGCTGTTCGACAACAAGGACGAAACGAGTTTGCGTGATGCCGGCCTTGATTCACCGAGCCCTCAAGATGGAGGACATCATCTGTCGGGAGAAGACTCGGTCTCCCGATGACATGGACGAGCAGATAGTGATCGTGAAATCGCAGTGCCGGTGGATGACGAACAACTACCGCGAGACGTCGCTTGTGCTGCTCTCGAACACCCACATTCCAGGAAATGACAGCTACTATTCCAGCGACAAGTCGGCCACACACCCCTAAGTAAAATATAAGTTTAAGCATAAATTTAAAAGAAATGTTATGCTTTACATCGCCATATCGGACAGAGGGATTTCAAAACCGTGGTTCAAGCCGAGCGGTCTGGCCATCAATCAACAAGTGTACCAGGAGGAGTGTCTTGAGAAAATTCTTCTGCCGTTCTTAAAAGAGCATCATACGGTTGGGAAGTACTTCTTCTGGCCGGACAAGACGTCTTCCCATTACGCCAAGAAGACGATGAGCTGATAAAGATACCGTACGTGCCGAAAGAAAGAAACCCAACCAACTTGCCTCAGTGCCGTCCCATTGGGGTTTTTTCGGCTCACTCAGTGCTTTAGTGTATACAAATAATTGGCGAGTCAAGGATACGAAGCAGTTTACCACCAGGATCCGGAATTGTATCCGGAAGAAGGACGTCAGTGCCGACCAGTGCTTTTGTGAGAGCATCGCGACTAAGTTGCGTCGTACGGCTGACCAGGGCCCCTTCTCCAATATTCATTGACGTTATTATGAAGAATAAACATTATGTTTTTAATAAAAAATTCTGAATTCATTGAAGAATTTTTTTTTTTGTTTTTCAACTACCTAGCTGAAAAAACTCATTTTTATTGAACACCTGTTATTAGGCTTACAGGAGAAAAACCAGGACAAACAAGCTTTTGCCGACTTCCCAGGACACCAGGACAGTAAGTGAAAAACCAGGACATGTCCTGGGAAACCAGGACCTCGATTAGATATTCAGTCATTTGATTTGATTTCGATTGAGAATCCTGATTGACAGTTTCATGAAGGATAGAAAAATAATTCGATGAGATATATGTTCAAGTTTGTTAACTTTTGGGAATCGCTGTACATTGAACGGAAATCGCAATAGTAAATGAGAAATAAAGGTTTTGTTTATTGTACGAAGATAGCGATCTCAATATAAAAGTAGATATATAAAGTATCACATTTACCCGCAAGACGTGTTGCAGTTACTGTCTCCAGATTCTGAACTGAACTGGCAACTCTGTCTTCTTGATATTTTGTTTTTGCTCTTATCTCATATTATGAGGGAAATCTTCAATAAACAGACTTGTATTACTTTGAGAATTTACTGAATGCATGGTCCAGCCTAATATTTTCTTGTTCGTTTTCTGTTGTGATCCGTGTTCAACGTATTGCGACTCCGAAATTTCTTCTTAAAGGAAATTATGAAACTTGGTTGTTTATGATTATGTGAAGTGTGTTCGATTTGGAAATAAAATTTGAGGACTAGCAATAATCTACATCTATACATTCTGATGAAATGAATCTACCCCAAATGGTAACAAACATGGATCCAAAACTCGAAGAGCTTTTTTCGATTTCAATCATTTTTCTTTTAATGTTGATAAAGACAAACAGGATTCTCAACCCAAAGTTGCAATAGAATCCGTCGTTTATTACAATGACTCGAACTGTCTACTTTAGTTCATTCAAATATAAAGCTTTGAATTTACCAAGCAAGATAGGATCAGGAAGAAGGGTCATGCTAGTTTACATTAGCTATCTCCTAGAGTGAGAAAAAAAAAATGAAAAAGGCATGATAAAATCTGTTACTAACATTAATCAAGATCTTGAAAAAGTGTAAGATTATCGAAAAAATTTGATCAACACCTTTCCACAACTCCTTGTTGATAAAGTGTCATTTGCGCCCAAGATCCGGAGGAATCTGAAAATATATTTTTTCTGCTGAGAATGGGACTTTTTATACATTTAAATTTATCTGAATTTACTGTTCATTTAAACCCAACATCCTTGTTATTCGACTTCTTAATCCATATGCCCCGCGCACACCTAAAAACTGATTAAATTTTAATAACTTTCTCGGGTGATTTTACATCGATTTATAGCATTGCACAGTGGCGGATTTCCCTAAAAACCTGGCCAAAAGTCGAAAATGGTTTTGATTGATCTGCAAAGGTGCATACCATGGTTTTTTGGGGCGCAGATTACGATTTTGATGTCAGATTTTCAAAATTCAAAATGGCGCATTCAAAATGGCCGACATTTTAATCTAAATATAAGTAAATTTTCACGAATGAAGATTTAATGGTTCCAGTGTATGCCAATAACGTTTATAGCGTATCGAATTTTAAATTTGTTGACTTGCACGCATTAAGAGGTTTGGGTGGTTAGCTATTATGAGAACTGATGTTATTAGTCATTTCAAACTATGTATTTTGAAATATTATGCAACATAGTTACAAAACTTTTAAACTCTCTGTACGATTATTGTTCAATTGCTGATGCACATATTTCTCAAAGAACGAAAAGTAGTATTTTTCTAATATACAGAAAATAAGCTGATTCTGCGACGAAATGCATGGAGTGAAAATTGACAACAAATTTGCATGCAAATTGCAGTAACTAAAAATAAATATGAGAAAAATACGAAAATAAGTGAAACTCACTAAGATTGATAGTTTTATTTAAATTAAATTTGACCGAGGGTTTGTCCAAAGTACATTAATATACGATGAAACGTCCATTTAAATTCATGCGTTATACTTGGTCAGAACATGCTAGTACTGCTTTCTGTTATAGTTTTGAGCAACCACGTTTTGTTGTCATGCTTGTTGACATGCTACGACTGTCAACCTTCTCAAAAACAAATTCGACAAACTGGAGTGTGCGCCAAAGTGAGCTCTTTGGCCAAATCACGGCCGGATATCCCAGTATTCTTTTGCACTACTCTACTCTTTTCGCTTGTGGTATCCAGTCATATATTCCACCACTAGATTTGTTTTGTTTTGCAAAAGGTCATAGTTCCCCGATATCGTTTAATCATGGTATTCATAATCGATTTTTGATATTTGGAACCTTTTGCGATTCACAGAAAAAAACATTTTGTAATTTTAAATTTATTTTCATGCACATATTTGGAGCATTAAATTTAGTTCCACCACAAATACACACAACTTGTCGTGCTTTCTTCAACTAATTTTAATTTAATTTTACACGTTGACTGAAAATTACAGCTTCATTAAACGGAATACCAATGCACTTTTATGTAATTTTACTTCAATATTGCTGTAAAATAAGTGACATGTAATATCACACGGACGAATGTGTAAAATCATATGCTTTTTGATGCTCCCATTGAGTGCATCGAATTCAACCTAATTTTCAATCAAATGTTTGATTCAAGCTATGTATGTTTACATTCGTATTGATTTACATGTCGTTTAAATTTCATTATTTTTGTGTGTGTTACTTCTGTTGACCTCGTTGGATTTCAATATGAACGACCAAAATTATTTACGTCTTTTGCGTTTCATTTTTGATAACTGTTGAACATGTTTATGAATCTCGATGAAATTTTCACCACTAAATACACAACTCTTCCTGATCAAAATTCAGTATTGTTCGACACGCTATGACAACCGGAGGTTCGGCAGTAATTAAAAGTACGAGTCCAAATTTTAAACTGAAAATCTTATAATCCATCTCCCTCTCCACTTAATCAAAGATTACTCATAAACAGGCAAATTCGGGCAATAATTCTATAATATTCCAAATGGAGAATCGTTAAAGGAACACAAATTGCCTTGAAACATAGTGGACATACGTGGACAAAAAAGTATTTCAATAATTTAGCAAAAATGTCTGTTGAAACCGTCTGCTACCAATGCGTGAAAGTTATTGACATTTTCTATAGACAAACAAAATAATATGTTTTGACATCAATACATGTAAATAAAGAACACCTTCAGCATAACTTTCCATTATTACACATTTGAAAACGACACTTTTATCAAAATCTAGATATATTTGAACAATACTGATATTTCGGGCGCTCGATGAAAATTATGAGCAAAACGCGATGGTTTAAACTGTTTGGATGTGTCAACACCTCAAATATGGAAATTTTGGAGTGTTTCACTTAAAAGCAGCACCATCTGAGGACAATATATGTACTAGACCCTAAAGTACTACTATGCAATTTTCGACTTTTGGCCAGGTTTTTAGCCAAATCCGCCACTGTGCATTGTACGAAGTTGTAGACAGTGAGATTGTTCATTAGATTCTCACTTTTAGTATTTTTTGAATGTCTATAGTACCAATTAGTAGCAAAATGCGAATTAATTTCATTCAAAACTTAAGTTTTCAATCAAAAAACTTTAAAATAAAAAGTTGTTCTAGACCCCCCGACAGAATATTTTAATTTTACTTTCAAATGAAAGGAAAAGTCCATTCTTTCATATCCCGAAATTTTACAGATGCCGAATTTTTTTTTGAATAAAGTTGTTCGACAAAGTCACCGTGGAAAACAAGCATTTAGCATCATTTTTGTACAAGTATTGCACATCCAAAACAATTGTGAACATCCAGATACAGCGTCACGAATTTCCGCTGACTGGTGAGCACATTTGAGGTGGAAAGATGATTTGCAAAAGCCATTGCAAATTATTTCATCTTCTTCAGACTGCGAGTACAAGCACAACAAATGGAATCCATTGCTTTTTTTCAGTACGTTCTCGACACAAAGCAAATGCGGTGCAGTTTTTTGGAGATTTGTTGATTTAATTTAACAGAAGAGGTTGTACTCCAAGACACACCGATGCAGTGATGAAAAACAAGTCAGACGTGTATTAATCCACAACGAAAAAATCCGAAAGATCGAAAAAAGCACAATATTAGCACAAACAAATAACCGAATTGTCTACCTTGTTGCCAATCACGAGATATTATTACATTTACGAGATATTATAATAAAATCGGTTTTTGAAGAGCCACCCTACTTTACAAAATTATAACACATGAACCATTCGTGTGAGCCAAATAGTTTATTGAGCAAAGCTTTTTCAATTTGATTGTTTTACAATTTTGTAGAACATTGTATAGCTCAATTTTAGATGTGTAAAAAGTGAAACTTTGAACACCCATACCACAAGAACCACCCTAATTTAAAAAAAAAATGGCAAAACAGAATTAAGAAAGTTTGATGAAGATACTCTATATATTAAAATAATGGTTTAGGCACAAACAGTTTTGTGTTCCTAAATACGGTTGGTGCTGGTGGAGGAGTCCTCTCCAGTGGGAGCCCGTGCGTCAAACGAGTTATAGGCGTGATAAAATCGAAACATTACCGTATCTCAAAAAGTTTTCATCCGATTCTTAATTTGTTTAAAATTGTTCGCTCGTGTACTTAAATGGATCCTTTTTTATCCAAAAAATTTTAAACGTTATTATCATTTTTTGTTCAAAATTGATTTTTTTTCAAAATGTTTTTTTATTGAAAGTTTTTTTTTGGAACTCGATTTCAGGTGAGCATGTTCACCGCATTTTCCTCTGCAAAAAGCTCTTCTGAGAAATGGCAATAACTCCGACAAATTTTAATATTTTTTTAGTTCAACTTGTCTTTTTTCGTCGATGACACTATCAACAAATTTTCTATCACTTTTTAAAATAAAATTTGCATGAAACCCTTAAAAAAATACGAACTTAGCACACTTTTCTTCCTCATTAATAACTGTTTTTAACGTATACTGTTGCATACAGGACAGCTTTAAGACTTAGACATAATTAGAATGTGTTTTTTCACCATAATTCATTTCAAAATTGATATTTGCACTCAATTTCAATCCAGTGCAGCATGACACAGGGTTTGTAAGTAATTGTTTTACTATTATAAAAAGAATACTTCGCTCTTATGTAAATAAACTACGCATGAAAGAGATATTGTCTCACTGGTTAATACCTAACACTAACACAATCTTTTCCGATGTAGATCTAACAAACTAAGATAATCATTCGTTTTCGAGCTCTCCATCAAGACAGAGGTTGTTTTTTCTAGTCCGTAGTGCTGTGTGAGGCGATAAAGAATAGTGTTAATCCGCATTCAAGGTTATTTTGCCAGTTCGGTTCGGTCCTCCGTCTTTTGTTCGCGTGTGAGGATTAAACAATAGCCAGCTGTATAAGCTGGATCGGTTCGTCGTTGGACACCAGTTTAAAGCTAAGTGGTTTTTGTCTTTTGTAACACATTTATTGCTTTCTTCCGTCTGCGCGGGCGCTGACCCCGTGCGTTGACGTTTTCTATGGTTCCCTCTCCGGACGGTCAAATGGAAGTTGAATCGGGTTCAACTTCTAAGGCTCCCCTCCGGCCCAAATGCTATCCAGAACTCTCAACTGGTCCATTTGTGGTCTTCTTTCGGCCCAAGACTAAATCACTGAATCTTCTTCAGATTTCTAGAGACCTGACGGAACGGTTCTCGGCTGTGACCGAAATTTCAAAGGTCCGCTCAGACAAGATAAGGGTGTTGCTAGCCAACTCAAAGCAGGCAAACGATATTGCTTGCTGTGAGCACTTTACGCGGGATTATAACGTGTATATTCCGGCTGTAAAAGTACAATACGAAGGCGTCGTAACCGATGAGAGTTTGACGTGCGAGGATCTACTGAAGTACGGGGTTGGCCGTTTCAGAGACCGCTTACTTCAGCCAGTGAAAATACTTGAGTGCAAACGTTTGCACTCAGTAGTAGTTGCGGGGGATGGTTCAAAAACGTACCCCCAATCAAACTCTTATCGGGTGACCTTCGCTGGTACCGCTTTGCCAACTTTCGTCCTCTTGCACAAGGTTCGTCTGCCTGTGCGTCTGTTTGTGCCGCGGGTCATGAATTGCACAAAGTGTAAACAACTGGGTCACACAGCCACCCATTGTAGCAATAAGGCCCGCTGTGGAAAATGCGGGGAGAATCATCTAGATGATTCGTGCAGTAAGCATGCCGAAAAGTGTCCTTACTGTGCGGAGAGTCTGCATGATATCTCGGCATGTCCCGCGTACAAACTACGCAGGGATAAACTGAAACGTTCTCTTGCGGGACGATCCAAACATTCTTTCGCAGAAATGTTAAAGAATGCTACGCCACCATCCTCAGCAAACATCTATACTCACTTGCCTCCTGACGAGGGCGAGGCTGGTAACCCACAAGAGGGAACATCTACTAGGGTGCCTAGAATTTATAGGAAGAGGAGGAACATTTCCTCTCGTAAAGTTCCTTGTAAAGGCCAGAAGGTGTCCCTTGACGGGGCTCCGAAAATGACATCTATTGGAAGTGTTGCAACCAAACCGAAGCAATTAGCTCCTGGTCTCGGAGGATTAAGCTCAGAGAAGGAGTTCCCAGCACTTCCAGGAACATCAAAAATCCCAAGTGTTCCTTTTTTTCAGTTCGAGAGTAATCACAGCACTGGAATTATAAAACTCTCGGACATAGTGGACTGGATAATAAAAACTTTCAATATTACTGATCCTATTAAAAGCCTTATGTTAGCTTTTCTCCCTACAGAACATTTTTGAAGCAGTTGACTGCTAAATGGCCCCTCCTCTCAGCGATTGTATCCTTCGATGGCTAACTCATCGAACAAGGTCACGGATTTAATCACTGCTCTACAGTGGAATTGCAGAAGTATCATCCCGAAAATCGATTCCTTCAAAATTTTAATAAATAATTTGAGTTGCGATGCATTTGCATTATGTGAAACTTGGTTAACTTCCGACGTAGATCTCAACTTCCACGACTTTAATATTATTCGCCTGGATCGAGACACCCCCTATGGAGGAGTGCTTTTGGGGATCAAAAAGTCTATTCCTTCTACAGAAATAACCTTCCCTCGATAACAGGTATTGAAGTTGTCGCTTGTCAAGTAACAACCAAAGGCAAAAGCCTTTGCATAGCTTCCATATATATTCCCCCCCAACACCGCGGTTGGGCACCGACGGCTACAAGACATCTTAGAATCCCTGCCTGCACCGCGACTAGTTTTAGGAGACTTTAACTCTCACGGTATAGCATGGGGTTGCCTCTATGATGATAACCGGTCTTCCTTAATTCAGGATCTTTGCGATAACTTCAATTTGACAATTTTAAACACGGGTGAAATGACACGGATTCCTGCTCCTCCAGCGCGCCCGAGCGCCTTAGACTTGTCCCTTTGCTCAACATCGCTGCGGTTAAATTGCACGTGGAAGGTAATTCCTGATCCCCACGGCAATCTGCCGATTGTAGTCTCAATCAATAACGGTTCAAGGCCATTGAAATCAATCAATATTTCGTATGACCTCACACGAAATATCGATTGGAAGAGCTATGCTGCCGCGATATCCGACAACATCGAATCTACCCAAGAACTTCCTCCGGAGGAAGAGTACAGCTTTTTGGCTGGCTTGATTCTCGACAGCGCGAATCAAGCTCAGACTAAACCAGTACCCGGCGCGAACATACAAAAACGCTCTCCTAATCCGTGGTGGGACAAAGAGTGCTCAGACGTGTACGCGGAGAAGGCTGCCGCGTATAAGACCTTCCGGGACGACGGGTTACCCGCTAGCTATCGACAATATGCGATGTTAGAAACGCGAATGAAGAGTTTGATGAAAGCCAAGAAACGTAGTTACTGGCACCGGTTCGTTGACGGACTAACGAGAGAAACATCGATGAGCACTCTTTGGGGCACGGCCCGGCGTTTACGAAACCGAAACAGTACTAACGAGAGTTCAGAATATTCAAACCGATGGATATTCGATTTCGCCAAGAAGGTTTGTCCGGATTCCGCCCAGACACAGAAGATTTACCGCGCCGCGTCTCCTCACGATAGCGCGAACGAAACACCTTTTTCGATGGTGGAGTTCTCACTTGCTCTCTTGTCGTGTAACAATAAAACTCCGGGGCCATACAGAATCAAATTCAACTTGTTGAAGAATCTGCCTGACTCTGCCAAGAGACGCTTGTTGAACTTATTTAATAAGTTTCTCGAGGCTAACATTGTCCCACTCGATTGGAGACAAGTGAAGGCCATCGCCATCCAAAAACCAGGAAAACCAGCCTCCGACCACAATTCGTACCGTCCGATCGCAATGCTATCCTGTACCCGGAAGTTGTTCGAGAAAATGATCCTATCCCGCCTCGACAATTGGGTAGAAGCAAATGGCTTACTGTCAGATACACAATTTGGCTTTCGCAAAGGCAAAGGGACGAACGATTGTCTTGCGTTGCTCTCAACTGAAATTCAAATGGCCTATGCTAGCAAAGAGCAGATGGCATCAGTGTTCCTAGATATTAAGGGGGCTTTTGATTCAGTTTCGATCAACATTCTTTCAGAGAAGCTGCACCAGCATGGTCTTTCAGCGACTTTAAACAGCTTTTTACTAAACTTGTTGTCGGAAAAGCACATGCGTTTTTCGCATAGTGACTTATCGACATCACGATTTAGCTACATGGGCCTTCCCCAGGGCTCATGTCTAAGCGCCCTGTTATACAATTTCTACGTCAACGACATTGATGAATGTCTTGACAATTCTTGCACGTTAAGGCAACTTGCAGACGATGGCGTGGTGTCTGTTACGGGACCCAAAGCTGTCGATCTACAAGGACCATTACAGAATACCTTGGACAATTTGTCTGCTTGGGCTATTAAGCTGGGTATCGAATTCTCCACGGAGAAAACTGAGCTAGTTGTATTTTCAAGGAAGCGTGAACCAACCCAACTACAGCTTCTATTAATGGGTCAAACTATCGCTCAGGTCTTCACAGTAAAATATCTAGGGGTCTGGTTCGACTCGAAAGGTACTTGGGGATGCCATATTCGGTATCTGAAACAGAAATGCCAGCAATAGATCAACTTTCTTCGTACAATAACCGGAACATGGTGGGGTGCCCACCCAAGAGACCTAATTAGGTTGTATCAAACAACGATACTGTCGGTAATGGAATACGGATGCTTCTGCTTTCGCTCCGCCGCGAGCATACATTTCATCAAACTCGAAAGAATTCAGTATCGTTGTTTGCGTATCGCCTTAGGGTGCATGCAGTCGACCCATACGATGAGTCTCGAAGTGCTGTCGGGCGTTCTCCCGTTGAAAAATCGATTTTGGGAACTCTCATATCGATTGCTCATTCGATGCGATATCTTGAACCCGGTCGTGATTGAAAATTTCGAAAGGCTTGTTGAGCTCAATTCTCAGACCAGTTTCATGTCCCTGTACTTTGACTACATGGCGCAGAATATTAACCCTTCTTCTTACAATCCCAACCGTGTGCATTTCATAAATACTTCTGAATCTACTGTTTTCTTCGACACATCCATGAAAGACGAGATTAGTGGAATTCCGGACCACATACGCCCACAAGTGGTTCCAAACATTTTTTATAATAAATTCCGAGAAGTCGACTGTTCTAAGATGTTTTATACTGACGGATCAAACCTCGAAGGGTCCACTGGCTTCGGTATTTTCAATCAAAAGTTCACCGCCTCCTACAAACTCAGTGACCCTGCTTCAGTTTACGCCGCAGAACTAGCTGCCATTCAGTATACCCTTGGAGTCATTGAAACATTACCCGCAGGCCATTACTTCATCGTTTCGGATAGCCTCAGTTCCATTGACGCTATTCGCTCGATGAACCATGGAAAGCACTCCTCGTATTTTTTGGGGAAAATACGGGAGCTACTGAGTGCTTTATCTGACAACTCTTTCCAGATTACCTTGGTATGGGTCCCTTCTCATTGCTCCATTCCGGGCAATGAGAAGGCAGACTCCTTAGCTAAGGTGGGTGCCTTAGAAGGAGACGTTTACGAAAGACCAATTTGCTTCAGCGAATTTTTCAGTATTACTCATCAGAGAACCCTCGAAAGTTGGCAAACTTCGTGGAGCAGTGGGGAGCTGGGAAGGTGGCTACATTCGATAATCCCTAAGGTATCGACGAAACCTTGGTTCAAGGGGATGGATGTGGGTCGTGACTTCATTCGTGTGATGTCCCGACTCATGGCAAACCATTATACGCTGGATGCACATCTCCGGCGTATTGGGCTCGTGGATAGTGGTATCTGCGCTTGTGGCGACGGCTATCACGATATCGAGCACATTGTCTGGGCGTGCACCGAGTACAGTTCCGCCAGGTCTCGGCTAATGGATACCCTGCGGACCCGAGGAAGACCAACCAACGTCCCGGTTCGAGATGTGCTGGCAAGCCGCGATGTCCTCTAAATGTCCCTTATATACACCTTTGAGAAAACCATCAATATACAAGTCTAACTGCCCCTTCTTATTTTCCTTATCATTCTCAGAACCCTCTTCCACCTGTATCAAAGCATCTGTATCGAATGAGCCAACAAACACGGGACCCACGGCACGAAAATAACACGCTTAACTCGAAATGTAGCCGATCCATATATGAGCCGTACTACGAAATCGTCTGGAAAAAACCCCTGCCATCTTGAGGAGGACCACCCGGCGCCCCAGTACATGATTCCCCTGATGAAGGCCACCCGAGTTTGTGATCCATCCGTTGATCTCACGATGCCTGAAACTGAAATAATTTTCTCTCCCTGCCATCTTTGTCTACCCTCCCTCCCCTGACTCTTATACCCAGAAGTAACAACCCTATCCCCTCCCCCCCAATATCATCACGAAGCATTTAGCTCTTCTTGTCTCTTCTAGTTTTAACTATTATATTATATAATCTCGTTGAAAATTCCCAACTCTACTACCCACAAAAATAACTATAATTACGAATCTTTACAAAATTCAATCATGCCCTCTAGTTATTCCTACTTTTAAGATAGTCGTGAAAAATTGTCCCCCTTAGTTAAACATTATTTGCTCCAATAGTCTCACTGATAAAAATGTCAAACCATATTGCCACGAAAACTAAATGACCCCCCTAATCTTACGAAAATAATATTATCCCCTTGTGTAGATATATAAGATAGCTATAAAATCGCATTAGTTTCATTTTAAAAAAATCAATATGTAATCCCCTAGTTTTAAGCAATTTAAAATGTAAAACAAAACAAAATTGGCACCTTTAAGCTAACGCAACGTGCCTTATCAAATAAACGATTTGAATAAAAAAAAATTAACTAAGATAATTTAAAATTTATATTGAAATTCTGGGGGTCCACTATGGGAACAAGTGAAACTAGGTATCTGCGCATTATGAACCCTTGACACATTAATATAACTAGAAACTTGTAATAGCAACTAATAGAATTAAAAAGAGTTATCAAAACTCTGAGGATTCAGTATAAGTTTGATTGAAACCATCAAATTGAAAATGTTGCAGCTTCTCAGTATTGGATCAACAAAATTTGTGGTTCCTACACCAATCAATAGACAAAAACTAATAACAGTAGGTACAAATACATGAAGGCTGCCTTGCAAAAGTTCATTCGAGCGACTAAAACCATGTTCTGTCAAAAAAATCGTGCAGGCAATTTTATGTATCACGCTCTACTGTGAAGTATCGCGGAGTATATGGAAAAACTGGCCTGAAGGTACAAGAAAAGGTCCACGCTTTCCACCATAGAAGAAAATAAAATAATGACATGGATAGCCCGAAAAGATTACTTAATAACCACGAAAAATTAAATTCTGGAGTAATACTTTAGCAAGTTCGTCGTGCACAGGTTTGCAGAATGACTGAAAATTGAAAATCTATTGAAAAGTAATAGAATAAACACAGAAAACAGACATCCATGATCGAACAAAAATATTTAAAAAACGTGTGCAAACATTCGAATTAATAAACGATAAACCTAGCGCCGCCACACCAACCTATCCCAACTATCCGTCAAATCCATTCCGACAACCGGTTCGAAATCCTGAATGGATTCATTATGGAATCCCACTGAGACGTCCAAAAAATTGTTTCAAAATCGTTCAACACGGGTCCAACGATGGACGTTTATTGAACGATTATTTGGACGTTGTCCAAATTGGTCCAACGAACTTCCTTCATTGGACGATTTTGAAACCAACCGTTCTTAGAGGGATGTTGCTCAAAGAAAACAACCGATTCCGACTCTATCGGTTCATTCATTTGAGCTGGAATTCATACTGGATGTCCAAACCGGTTCCGGACTAGTTTGACTGGGTAGAGGAATAACCGCTGTCAATTCAGTCGAACTCAGCCACAAAAAAACATGACGACAGTAGCGCACCTGGTTTGGATATCCCAACTACATTCAAAACCGTTAGAGATTTTACACAAGTTGAATGCTGAAGATGGACGTATGTTCTCTGTGGAATAAATATATAAATTTAGAAAAAAAAGGTGGTGCTAAACGTTCAAGAAGCTTTACTAAAATTTGATTATACGGAATACTGAAATAAATACCGTAAAATGTAGCATTGATTACTGTTTCGAAAAACTTTCTTGAAATCAACGAGCTTTTTAAAGTAAGATAATATAGTTCGAAATTTTGTGTATATTGCATATATCCAGGCAATTTCATGTCCATTATTGTTACGTCAAAAAATAAAACAAAACTAAAGATACAAAGTACTTTTATCGAACTTTTTCAGAAAAATAGTAGAAATTAAATAGTTGGGGATTAAATCATGTAAACCATGGGCGCTGTCAGCTAAAAATACTTACGGTTTCTTCAAATCGCTTCAGATATAGCTATACATGAATGTACAAGCAATTGTATGAACTGTTCAAAATGATGCAAGAAGTTGTGTCGTTTTTAATTTGTATTTGGTATCTTAAAATATTATGAAATAACAAAATATTCGTTATCTTTAGACACTGAACATGTTTAGAGCCGATTTTTTAATATTGCAAATGCTTTACTCCACTGTATTGTTGATAGATTGTCATAATTCGACAATCAATCAATTCAGACAATTGCCAATTACAATTTTCGCAAATTTGTGTAAAACTTTCTATAATGCAGACCTCGTCACCTTACTCGTAAGCGTCATACAAATCACATCGCTTGATATAAAAGTCATGTTCGCCTTTGAAATCAGCATCAGATCAATTAAAAATTTAATACATTAGGCAAAGGTTTCGAGTGCTATTGAAATATTTAATGAAAGGAAAGAATAACAAAATTTTATTTTTCATATTTTATATTTTTCTTATAATGCTGTGCTAAAATTACTCTTGATATTACCTGAAAACTGAAAAATATAATTTTATGTATTAATTGTTGGATATGCGTATAATGGACCCGGGTCTATAATGCGCATATTCGACCCTGGGTCCATAATAGGAAAATGGGTCCATTTTAGGGATGTGGATACCAGTTCGAAATATCGAATTTTACTAAAGAAATCAAGTTGAAATGCTTTAAATTTGCATTATATTGTTTGAAAGACTTGGTATCATCAATTGATAGAATATTACATTAAAAGTACAACTGGATTTATCCAAATTCTTTGAAATTGCTAGTGCCGTCTACTGCGGGGTCCATTACTAGCACATTAACCCTATAACCCCTTAAAGCGACGAATTCGAGCATACATCTACTGTATGGGACGGCAACATGCACCAACAGGCACATACAGAGATGGCAGAACAAAACGAAAACGGCTAGTACTTTTCGTGGCGCCCGATCAAAAGTTAAGACTGTATCAAGTGGAATTTCTTCTAAAAACATAATTATTACCCTATGTATGGGATTTGGAATCGAACCTAGGTGAGCTGCGTACACGCAAAAGAATCAGGCCTTTTTGAATCAACAAAACGTTTAGTTAATAATCGAGCCATCTTTACCATTACTAATTTTGTACCCTTTTGGGATCCAAGCTATACTTCAATTCGTACCTCGTGTTGTCATTTGCTTGTAACAACTTGACGTGTTTAATCATAATGTTCTGGCGAGTCTTAAGTTTCATCTGACTTTTAGTTCTAATTTTATTAATCGCATTAGCTCTCGCAAGTTACAATAATTTACTTTTATCAAAAACCTAGTCATTACTTGATTATTTCAATAAACACAAGGCTTACATAGCAATCTATTTACCAACTACGCTATTTCCATCACGGAATTGATTACAATCAATTTATTTGTTTATCAGTGTTCCAATTTAAGTGGGAAGGGCTGTTGTGTACCGAGTTGTATTTAGTCATCCCACTTAGGAGATAAAAGAATTTATTTTGTAATGTCGGGATCGAGCATCATATACCCGGTTGGGGGAAAATTACTGCTTAACGTGCATTGCTCGTAAAGTCCAACAATGGGAACATAAATAGTTCTGGAAGAACCAGAGCTGGTCCCTTCTACAACTAACAAATGCCAATATGTACCAGTCTTAAAATACTGGTATTTTTGTTAGGAAAAACTTTTTAAAAAATGTTTTATGGTTTTTTTAAATATATAACTTTTGAAACTTATTAGAATCCTTTTTTCGTTCTGGCGTTTTAAAATTAGATCCCATTTACAGTAAGCTCATCTGTTGTGGTATACCTAAGGTTTTACAAGCAGTGCAATTCAACTCGGTATATTAACCCAAAAAATCCTTCAAACTCTGTCAATGGATTCTACAGTGTTAATCAAGAAATGTCGCTCTCATACGTCTCCCAACCTTTGAACGGAACGGATCGTTATATTTCACAGTGGTGTTCGGTGTGTACAGTGAGTGAAGGTCATCCTTTGTTCGTTCGTTAGCTACCATTCTGCTGGTGCCGGCAGTAAATCCAGTACATTGTTTTCGCTGGTGTGGAACAATCGACGTTGTTTGCAGATAAGTTTTGCTTTATTTTTTTTCCTCGTTTGCTTTCTTTCCTTTTCCCTACTTTTACTCTACCTTGTAATCAAATAATAAGACACATTCCCGTTTATATAACGCTCTGCCCTCGTGCTTAAATGGCCGAGGGCGAAATACCATCTGATGTAATCATGGAAGTCCCTGATCCCCCTAATACTCGCATTGCTCCCCGTATAAAGCAGTACCCAGAAGGTTCCTCTGGGCCATGGGTGGTATATTTTCGGACCGGAGAGAAACCGGTTAATATATTAAAACTTTCTCGAGATCTGACTGCTAATTACCCGGCCGTAACTCAGATAACACGTGTTCGGGCAAACAAGATACGTGTTCTAGTGAATGATCTCGGCCAGGCAAACGCGATTGCTTGCTGTGAGCGCTTTACGCGGGAATTTAAAGCATACGTGCCTTGTGTGGCCTGTGAAATCGATGGGGTAGTGTCCGAACCGGGCCTGAAATGCGAAGAACTGTTGGAGCACGGGGTTGGCTGCTTTAAGGACCCCTCTCTTGAACAGATTAAGATCTTAGAATGCAAACAATTGTATACCGCAAACACCGAGGGAGGTAAGACTACCTACTCTCTATCAGGCTCGCTTCGGGTGACATTCGCCGGGTCCTCTCTTCCCAACTACATCCTCCTTGACAGGGTTCGCCTACCAGTTCGCCTGTTTGTACCGCGGGTCATGAGCTGCAGCAATTGCAAGCAGTTGGGCCACACAGCCACATATTGTGGAAATAAGAAACGATGCGGCAAATGCGAAGGAGAGCATGAGGATGACTCTTGCGACAAAGAAACTGAAAAGTGTATTTGCTGCGGGGGCCCTTCACATGCTCTTAAATCATGTCCTGCGTACAAGCAGCGCGGGGATAAAATTAAGCGCTCCCTTAAGGAACGCTCAAGGCGTTCTTATGCAGAAATGCTAAAGAATGCATCGCCATCTGTCCTGTCCGAAAATCCCTATGCTGGTTTGGCTAACGTTGAGCAAGAATCTGACGACCCACGAGAGGGAACATCTTTGGTTAACCCAGGGGAATCCAGGAAGAGGAGAAATCCAGCCTCCCCTACATTGCCTCGTAAGGGTGCCAAGGTGTCGTCCACTCAGAGTGCGCCATCTACAACCAATAAATCCAACGGAAGTGATGCACAAAAGCCGAAGCAATTTGCTCCAGGACTTGGAAATATTAATTCTAACAAGGAGTACCCACCACTTCCAGGGACATCCAAAACCCCAAGTGTCCCCTTTTTTCAAACAGATACTCAGTCCAGTAGCGGACTAATGAAATTTTCTGACATAGTGGACTTAATTTTCACAGCTTTCAATGTTACTGATCCTCTTAAAAGCCTTCTGATACGTTTTCTCCCTATGGTGCAAACATTTTTGAAGCAGTTGACTACTAAATGGCCCCTCCTTGCAGCGATCGTATCCTTCGATGGCTAAGTCATCGAACGAGGTCACCGATTCGATCACTGTTCTACAGTGGAACAGCAGAAGTATCCTCCCGAAAATCGATTCCTTTAAATTTTTACTAAATAGTTTAAAATGTGATGCTTTCGCATTATGTGAAACTTGGTTAACTTCCGATATAAATCTCAACTTCCACGACTTTAATATAATTCGTCTGGATCGAGAAAACCCCTATGGAGGAGTACTTTTGGGGATCAAAAAGTGCTATTCTTTCAACCGAATTAACCTCCCTTCGACACCAGGCATTGAAATTGTCGCTTGTCAAGTTTTAATCAAAGGTAAAGACCTTTGCATTGCTTCCATCTACATTCCTCCTAGAGCCTCGGTAGGGCACCGAACGCTTTGTAATATCACGGAATCCTTACCGGCACCGCGGCTAGTTCTGGGAGACTTTAACTCGCACGGTACGGTATGGGGCTGTCTTCATGATGATAATAGATCAACATTAATCCAAGATCTTTGCGATAATTTCAACATGACCATCTTAAACACGGGAGAAATGATTTATCGCTATGCTCGACATCGCTACAGTTAGATTGCATGTGGAAGGTGATCCCTGATCCCCACGGTAGCGATCATTTGCCTATCGTGATTTCAATTGCTAACGGTTCAAGACCATCGGAAACAATCAATGTATCGTATGACCTCACACGGAACATTGATTGGAAGAGTTACGCGACCGCGATATCCATTAAAATCGAATCCACTCAAGAACTTCCTCCGGAGGAAGAGTACAGGTTTTTGGCTGGCTTGATTCTCGACAGTGCGAATCAAGCTCAGACTAAACCAGTACCCAGCGCGAATACCCATGGACGGTCTCCCACCCTGTGGTGGGATAAAGAGTGCTCAGAGCTGTACGCGGAAAAGTCCACTGCATATAAGGCCTTCCGGGAAGACGGGTTACCCGCTAGCTATCAACAGTACGCGTCGTTAGAAAGGCGAATGAAGAGTCTAATGAAAGCCAAAAAACGCAGTTATTGGCGCCGGTTCGTCGACGGGTTAACGAGAGAAACAGCGATGAGCACTCTTTGGGGTACGGCTCGACGTATGCGTAACCGTAATAGTACCAACGAGAACGTGGAATATTCAAACCGTTGGATATTCGCTTTCGCCAAGAAGATCTGTCCGGACTCTGTCCCGGTACAGAAAACGTGCCGCGCCGCGTCTCCTCACGATACCGCGAACGAAACACCGTTTTCGATGGTGGAGTTCTCACTTGCTCTCTTATCGTGCAACAATAACGCCCCAGGGTTAGACAGAATCAAATTCAACTTGCTGAAGAATCTGCCTGACACTGCAAAAAAGCGCTTGTTGAATTTATTTAACAAGTTTCTTGAGGGTAACATTGTCCCTTATGAATGGAGGCAAGTGAAGGTCATCGCCATCCAAAAACCAGGAAAACCAGCCTCCGACCACAACTCGTATCGGCCGATTGCAATGCTGTCCTGTATTCGGAAGTTATTCGAGAAAATGATCTTGTTTCGCCTCGACAATTGGGTTGAAGCAAATGGCTTACTGTCAGATACACAATTTGGCTTCCGCAAAGGCAAAGGGACGAACGATTGCCTTGCGTTGCTTTCTACAGAAATCCAAATGGCCTATGCTAACAAAGAGCAGATGGCATCAGTCTTCTTGGATATTAAGGGGGCTTTTGACTCAGTTTCTATCAACATTCTGTCAGAGAAGCTGCACCAGCATGGTCTTTCGCCAATTTTAAATAACTTTTTGCTAAACCTGTTGTCTGAAAAGCACATGCACTTTTCGCATGGCGATTTAACAACATCGCGATTTAGCTACATGGGTCTTCCCCAGGGCTCATGTCTAAGTCCCCTGCTCTACAATTTCTACGTGAATGACATTGACGATTGTCTTGCCAATTCATGCACGCTAAGGCAACTTGCAGACGACGGGGTGGTCTCTGTTACAGGGCCCAAAGCTGCCGACTTGCAAGGACCATTACAAAATACCTTGGACAATTTGTCTGCTTGGGCGCTTCAGCTGGGTATTGAGTTCTCCACGGAGAAAACTGAGTTTGTTGTTTTTTCTAGGAAGCGTGAGCCGGCGCAACTCCAGCTTTTATTAATGGGTGCAACGATCAACCAGGTTTTCACATTTAAATATCTCGGGGTCTGGTTCGACTCTAAAGGTACCTGGGGATGTCACATTAGGTATCTGAAACAGAAATGCCAACAAAGGATCAATTTTCTCCGAACAATAACTGGAACATGGTGGGGTGCTCACCCAGGAGACCTGATCAGGTTGTACCAAACAACGATATTGTCGGTGATGGAGTACGGGTGTTTCTGTTTCCGCTCCGCTGCGAACATACACTTCATCAAACTGGAGAGAATCCAGTATCGTTGCTTGCGCATTGCCTTGGGTTGCATGCACTCGACCCATACGATGAGTCTCGAAGTGCTGGCGGGCGTTCTTCCGCTAAAAAATCGATTTTGGGAACTGTCATATCGATTGCTCATCCGATGCGACATTCTGAACCCGTTGGTAATTCAAAATTTCGAGAGGCTCGTCGAGCTTAATTCTCAAACCCGTTTTATGTCCTTGTACTTCGACTACATGGCACAGAGCATCAATCCTTCTTCGTACAATCCCAACCGTGTCCGTTTCCTAGATACTACTGATTCTACTGTATTCTTCGACACATCCATGAAGGAAGAGATTCGTGGAATCCCGGACCATATACGCCCGCAGGTGATCCCCAATATATTTTATAATAAATTCCGAGAAGTCGACTGCGACAAAATGTTTTACACTGACGGATCAAATCTCGATGGGTCCACTGGCTTCGGTATCTTCAACAATACTATCACCGCTTCATTCAAGCTCAATGATCCCGCTTCAGTTTACGTCGCAGAGTTAGCTGCAATTCAGTACACCCTTGGGATCATCGACACTCTGCCCACAGATCACTACTTCATCGTTTCGGACAGCCTCAGCTCTATCGAGGCTCTTCGTGCGGTGAAGCCAAAAAAGCAACTCCCGTATTTTCTGGGGATGATACAGGAGTCCTTGTGTACGTTATCTGAAAAATCTTATCAGATTACCTTTGTTTGGGTCCCCTCTCATTGTTCTATCCCGGGCAATGAAAAGGCCGACTCATTAGCAAAGGTGGGCGCATTAAATGGTGACATATACGAAAGACCAATCTGCTTCAACGAATTTTTTAGTATTTGTCGTCAGAGGACGCTCAACAGTTGGCAAACCTCGTGGAGCAATGGGGAACTTGGACGATGGCTACATTCGATTATCCCAAAGGTATCAACGAAGCCTTGGTTCGGGGGGATGGATGTGGGTCGGGATTTTATTCGCGTAATGTCCCGACTTATGTCCAATCACTACACCATGGATGCGCATTTGCGGCGTATTGGGCTTGCGGAGAGTAGTCTGTGCGCTTGTGACGAGGGCTATCACGACATCGAACACGTTGTGTGGGTATGCGCCGGGTATTGTGACGCCAGATCTCAGTTAAAGGAATCCCTTCGGGCCCGAGGTAGACCACCCAATGTACCAGTCCGAGATATGCTGGCAACTCGTGATTTCCCCTATATGTCCCTTATTTATACCTTCATAAAAACGATAAATATCCCAATTTAGCGCCTCTCTTTTATTTCTCGTTTTTAGAGTTTCCTCCTGCCTTGTGGAACCGATCAGCTCCAGAGTGCCACTATGTAACCGCCGTCGCCCTTACCACTACGCCTGCATAGAAGGAAACTGATGCGAGAGCGACTCGAGGTCCGATGACTTTTGAAGGATTCCCCGCGGGTCCGAAGAATACCATCCGCCAATCCGGTACTCGACGACTTACTAGACTGAGGCGCAAATTTGTTTCGCTGATCCCCCTTTACCCCCCCCCCCCCCCCGTTTGAGCGAAAGTTGCAAGTTTTGCTCTTCTTTCCCTGTCTCTCCCCTGTCCTTGATACAACTGCTGCTATACTGATGCGGAAATAAGCCACCCTCTGAGTATCTTGACCAAGCATAAGTTTTAGTTAAAAAATTCAAATTAGTATTCTGTATTCCTAGTTTTAAGATAGCTATAATTTTTACTCTTTATTGATACTCTTGTCCTCCATCTTGTAAATAGAATTGAATCCCTAGTTTTAAGATTTCTGTGAAATTTCTCATAAATATTTGTTCCCCCTTTTGTGTACTAAACTATATTGTTAGTTTTAAGATAACCGTAAAATATTTCGTAAAATACTATTACTCCCCCTCTTGTATATCAAAGTGAATCCCTTGTTTTAAATTTTTTCATAAAAAAATCTTTTGGCCCTCTCTTGTTTATTGAATCTTATTTCTAGTCTTAAGATAACTGTAAACTTTTTTTTCCTTTGTAAAAAAAAATATATTTCAACATTGTAACCTCCTAGTTTTAAGATATCCAATATGTAAAAACACATGCATTTGGCACCGCCAAGCTAACGCATTTGTGCCTATCAAATAAACGAAATGAATAAAAAAAAAAAAAAAAAGAAATGTCGCTACTCTGAATATTTTTTCATAAGGTTTGCAGCTAAGAGCGGTATGTTTGAAACATTAGAAAGGAAACTAAATAAACGATGGTTTGTAAGACGAAGCAAAATTGATGCTCAAGCGGTTTCATAACAGTAGGGCTGTTCAAATGGCACTTTTGGGCAGTGGTGACAAATTTGATCTGGATAAACCTGACCTATAGCTAATCTAAAACGTTTTTGATACGCGGGAACCTGTTCAAACTTATGTTGAACGTACCCTTCAATACATTTTGAAGCGTTTGGTTAAACAGAAGGTTTCGAAGGCACTTTTTTGTCAAATCTCGGAACGCCGACTGCATCTAGTTTATTGTATTGTTTTTGGTCCAATAAGCTACACACCAATTTTTTGTATTTTGTTTCAGCAAAATATTTGGCTGAAACTTTTCCGCAAAACTGAATTTGCTAAGAGTTCAGTTTTGCAATTTTTGTTTCGCTGATTTTTAGTAAAGCCCACTATTTTGACGAAAATCAGCAAATGTATAGAATTTGATTGCTGAATCAGTGAAAGAATGGCAATTTTGCTGAGTTCCAGCAAATCAAACTGACAGTTCAGCAAGTTTTGAATTGCTGTAAATTCAGCGAAATATTTTTTGCTGAGAGTATTGCTGATATTTCAGCAAGGCAAAAATCAGCAAAATTTTTCTGATATTCGGCAATCAAAATTTAGTGTGTATGCATATTTTCAGGCAACGAGTTTGAAACAAGCTGCCGAATTACATCAGGGATGTGATTGTGACGTGTCTCGAACGGTAATTTTGTTAGTAAAGTATGAATTGGTACCAAATCAAGTTTAATATGACTGCATTATTTTTATTATACCGAAAATACCGGTTTTTTAAACGTCTCGGTTTTCCCAAACTTAGTTTAGAACAATCCAAATAAAGTTTGGTTCTGGGCGATTTTCACTATACGTTACTGTATAGATGTATAGATAGTCAAATCAGAACAATAATGATTCTACTATATTGATGCTAACGACAACCCTGAATTATTTTTTGTACTTACTCATTGAGCACAAACGATTATAATATTTCTGGAATATAGTATGTTGTAGATTTACATTGAGTACAAATCATAATCAATAAAACTCAGTGATATAAATATTGATAAAACTCAGTGTTATGAACATAAATGTGATCTATGAATATGAACAGTTATGTTACCTGGCAGACTCTGAGGTGTCATATCCACCCAAGCGATATTCTCGGATCGACGAGGAATTAAGCATTGATATACTTCTGTTGTCGTATGGTCGAAGTTTGCGCGATCCGCTGCTCAGAGTGGCACCCCCTTCCGACGCGGACAGCGTTGTAGAAGACGAGGAGGATGTTGTCATTCCGGGTGCTGCCTCTTTTCCTGTGTTGGCACTATCTAATGCTATTGACGAAGAGGATGAGGTTAGATTAGCTGCTGTGATATTGTTGGTAAACGAGGATCGCCGTCTCGGATTGTATGTGGCATAATACGAAGGTGACGTTATTTCGTAGTATGTATTTCTCAACAATGATTTACCAGCAGAAGTGTTGTAGTTGGGTTTGTCTGAAGGGTCGTTATTAGAGAAATTCAACTTTCGTGACGAGTTAGACATAGGAAGATGGTAGTGATGGTGATAGTGGTGATAAGGATGATCACTATTGCCAAGCAATGGCTTGGAATAGCCATCAATCGAATCCGCGTATTTATTCTTGGAGACACTTGGTGTCCGGATGAGCGACGGATAATAATCGTAGTTGTTCTTTTTACGATCAGCACCAGACAAAGCGCTTGCAATTGAAGATGAGGATGACTTACCATACTCTTTCAATCGAATGGACGAGGACCCAGCTATGGGAAAGGATTTATCGCGATATTCCTTTGAAGTACCAGGTACCATGATAGTGTTAGCTTTCGGCTTTTTGTCATTGAATCTAGTGTAGAAACTTTTACGACGTATCCTTTCAATAACGCTTTCGGAATCGTTATCTACCGGAGAGACAGAATTCATATAGGTTAGTCTGGATAATCGCGTAACAGAGGGTGAAGCGCTAAGCATGTTATGGTCATCAGAATAGACTGACCAATTGTCAAAGTGTTCTTCGGATGGAGACATGAAAGTGCTGGAAGAGTTACAGTCATCGAAAGGACTACTTCTAGATCCAGACGAGAAATTTGTGATGCTATCATAAGATGGAGTGAGCATGTTTATGTCCGTTGTATTGTTGTTGTTGGTGTTACCATTTGTGGAAGGTGAATAGTTGTTTACTTCATTGGGTAGTGGGGCAGGGTAGTAGTTATTGTTGTTGCCTGGTCCGCTGCGATCTTCTACAAGCTTACTAAAATTCAACGTCAAAGCTTGGCGATTACATTTGACGCGTCCTTTCTCGTCCTGCAAGAGATGTTTAGCGCCAGATGGTGTAGAGGAATGCCATTTTGAAATATCTGTACTAGAATCTTCTTTTTTACAGTCCGGACAATTATACCTAACAGAAATTTGTGTCTGGAAGTCACCATTTTGCTGTGCATGTGTCAAACTACTGGACTTACACTGTTGCTCGGTCACAGTGAGCATAGTGTCACTCCTTGCTCCACTGTAGGGTCTTCGTATTTTGCTAACATAGCTGCCTGATTTAGGTCTTTTCTTTTCCTGCTCCTCTTCGTGTATCGTTTCGATATTTTCCGCAGTGGCAATGGTGTCCAGCGCAGCTACATCTAACGTATTGATATGACTAGATGACTTGGTATTGAGAATTTTATTATTTTTTGTATCCTTTTCAATTTTTTTAAAAAACCCTAGTACCTTACTGACACCGCATTTGTTGAATGTTCCCGGCATTTCTTCGACACTGACAGCTCGCTTGATAAGATTAGATTCTGTAAGTTCTGATGTTCGTGGCACAGACATTTCTCGCAGATTCCTTATGACTTTATCAATTCTAGATTTTCGGATATTCTCAGTTATGAGAGCATTATCTGGAATAACCGTGGCATTCGTTATACTCCGGCATTTCTTCTTCTCTTTTTTCGTATTTGTCACACGCGAGTTATCTTCCTTTTCTATTATTTCGTTTTCGATTTCAGTTTTATTTTCTGTGGTGATTTTCTTCTCTTTTATTATTTTACTAGTTTCCCTGAATTTTTCCAACTTCTGTCCAATACTGGCTAAAAAGCCCTGTTTAACTTTTTTTTCAGGAGAGCTTAATTTCTCCTTCACAGGTTGCTCGGGCGTTTCAATAAGCCTTCCATTAACTTCTGCTGGTTCTATGGCATCGCTAGTTCTCTCTGACACAATTGAGACTTCATTCGTGTCTTTGTCAGCATAACTCTTGTTTCCACTAGTTTCGTTCTTTGGAGCGACTGGTTTTTTAACAATGCGTATTACCTTACGGACCTTCTTAGTTGTTCCAGGAATTGTAGTTGTAGCTCCTTCTGCAGCAGTCTGAACTGTGGGTAACAAAGAAGATTTCTCTTTGATTATTGTGAGTTTACTAGTAGATTTGCCTCCTGTAATTGGCATTTCCTCAGATTTTTTCTCTTCAATTTTTTCTGAAATTGATGCTAAAACAGAATTATCGTCGAAACTCTTTAATTCTTTAGGTGGAGTTAGTTTGGAGTTAGGAAAACTTTTTGGCCTGGCAATTTTGCTGACTGATGTTGCAGTGTTACTTGATGTAGCGTTTGGAGCCGATAAGCCATTATTTTTTGTAGTCGGCTTGGAGTTGGATAATGGTAGATCTGCTGATGCCAAATGCATTAGCATTTCAGGATCTTTAGATGGATACGATTTCGGCCTTACTAATTTTGTATTTTTCATAACTACTTTGGATATGCCATTCAAATCTTTCACTTGCTGGCTATTTTCCTCTGAAACAGGTGCTACGGAAGAAGAATTATCTGTCGGTGGTTTAACAGCTCTTTTAATCTTTTTCACCGTTATTGTCACTGGGTTCCCATCGGCATCTAGCTTTGGTTTCATCTTCATTTTTTTAACTTTTACTGCTTTGGCAGCAGCAATCGTTTCTGTGATAGGCTCATGAGAAGTAATATCACTTGAAAGCTTTTGCTGAGATAATTTCGCTAAAGAACTGCTACACTCCACACAGCTTGTAGTCGTGCTGAATTCAGGGGTTATGCGACTTGTATTTATACTTCTTTCTGGGGTTACCCGGCTTTCCGTTTTAGGGACAGATTCGACTGTAGCCAAATCATTGGATTGAAACTGTTCTCTGGTAAATCCATGCATTTGTGAAGAATTGCGAAGATCGTCGAACATTTTGTCAGAAGATGAACTCGAACTATTGTTTAGGGCAGTTGTGCTAACTTCTCGTTGCCTAGACAAACTTCTACGCAGCTGAGAATCGAACGCATCGCGATGTTTCGAAACATTGTCCCTATCATATACGCTATTTCGGCTATATGCGGTGCTATTTGGGCCACATTCTTTATATTTTTCCATGAAATAACTTAATCGATCTACGTTTTTGTCATTATGGTCGTGTCTTTCGCGACTCTTTTCTCGTATCTCTCTTAAGACTTTCTGAGTTTCCAATTCCTTTTTTAATATATCTTGTGCACTCGATTCTTTTGGAGGATCGAAAAAGTCCGGACGCAAAAACCTTGAAATTCGTTTGATTGATCGCTGATTTGAATAACTGGATGATGAAGATATCGGCGGAGGTGAGATACAACCACTTGGCGGTCGTCTGGAGCTTTCGTTTGTTGGGCTTAAACAAGCCACCTGAGATGGTACAAACTCAAATTTAACTAACTTTTTATCGCAATCCAATGATTTGCTTCTTTCGTAGTCAGAGTTACTATTCGAATTCGACGAGTATGGTGTATACTGTTCGGATAAACGGAATCGTTCATGGCTCGCATTTACATACGGGAAACGAGAGGATGATGTTCCGAAATCTTCGCTATAAGTCGTTGGAGAAGCTAAATCCATTGAGTTACTGGAACTGCGAGAATTCTCGTCTGTGGTGCTTAAAATTCGCTTCGACATCCAAGTATTGTTTTCGAATAGATCATTCGTTGGAGTGACATTATCTCTTGTACCATATAGATGATGATCGTTGTTATCTACGTTTCGATCTGCTGTACTACTGGCACTTCGCCTGTATACTCGTGAATCTGCCGAATGCGGACTGATAACATTATTTCCGTTTTGCATAGACAAAGTTCTGGAGAGCTTCTTTGCCTGTTGAGGGGGAAGCTGCGCCAGAAGTTGCTCTTGTACTCGTTGAGACAAAGCTGGTGTTATACTCGATAGTGCTTCCAGATCCTTTTTTGATAGACGTAATTGTGATAAATCCAAATCTCTTAGGTCCAATAATTCCTCGCGCTTTTCAGTTTCTGTCTCTATCGTGGTTCGTTCATTATATACAATATTGTTATTAATTACATTATTTTGGCAGCCGTTCCCAGATCGACTTGCATCACTTCTACTATTGTCACTATTTCGATTAGAAGATTTCGATGCTTGTTGATTATTATTGTTGATATTGTATTTGGAACCGTTACTGTTAGTAACATCAAGATTGTTGTTTTCATTGTTTTGTGGCCTATATTTTTTTCCTGTAAATGAAACCAGAAAGAAAGGGAAAAAGAGAAGAACAAACAGTATAGCCAGGCCTGACAGGTAGTGTAACTGAGAAAAAAATCGAAAAGGTTGTTACAGAATACAGATTATTGATGTTGATGGATGCGGTTTGTTTTGTTGATAAGTTTAAGCCTTGGGTTGTTCTTTTGTCTAGTTTTGAAAGTGACTACATTATTCTAAAACAAATGTGCAGGTGCATTATATAGTTATTCAAAACAAACAGACTAAACTATTTTGTCAAAAATCGGGAGGTTTACTTACCTAATCTGAACCAGTAACCTCAACCTGTAGCATTATTACATATTACACTAGGCCTACCTATAGCAGAATACTTCTGGATCAATTGTTATATTGCCGAAAATGATCTACTCAGTACTTCATAGTATATTTCTCAATAAAATAGACAGATTATAAAATTCACATGCAAATTATAAAAAGTGACAATGGATGTAATCTATAGGATCAATATTGATAGCTGCACCCAAAAAGTTGGCAGATTTCAAATATTGTAATAAAATGTTGATTGATTTATTGTTTCAATCTTGATACAACCTTTGTTATAAAGTTATAAAGCACTTGCTGTTGTAAAACAGATGCATTCAAAGTAGCCACAATAACTTTTCGCCTATTTTTTTTATTCAATTCGTTTATTTGATAAGGCACGTTTGCGTTTGCGGTGGCAATTTTGTTTTGTTTTACATTTTAAATTACAGTCGTGATTCGCTGGTTGGGCCACACCTCTGTCCAACTAACGAATTTGATTCGTTAGTTGGACCGACAGGTTTCGTTTTTGGACAAAATCTAAAGCTTCATACATTTCTGTAAAAGGTGAAATGAATCCACAAGGCTGTCAATAATGTTTTAGATTAATTCACATTTCATCTACAGCAACAATTTGTTTATGAGCACATTCAGCAAAATGCTAAAACTAATCAATCAAATTTCGTATATGGCAAAATATATCACATCGTAACACTGCCGTTTAAGAAGTTTTGTTAGTAGGAAGGAGCTTCACAAATTTAGAATGGACTTCTAAAGAAGGGCTAACAACATGTATTGCAGTCCTAGCAACTCAAGAATTTCAAATCCTCCTCTAATACCCGAGCTTATACCTTTTTCTTAAGTGGATCAATGTAGATGTATTACATTTTTCGTATACATCACGAGTCTTTTTAACAACGTAAGTATACAGCTGCCGGAAGTTGCTACACCTGTCAAGACGAGGAGAGATGGTCAATTCTAATAACGGATGCATCATCCAGATTCTCGATTTGCCTAACCAACCAGATTCAACGGTTTATATATTACATATGAATGTATTGTATCAAACACACGGCTCACCATCACTAAAAGGCTCGCAAACCTCCTCTTAAACCAATTCAAGGAAAATTAAGGGAAAATTTGAATTGAAGTTCCAACTATATACGGTATGCTCCGTAATTCAGCTCTTACAATCATGGTCATTCGTAATCATCAACATTTTATTAGTATATGACATGTCGATTTACCCTCTTCCTAAAATCGTTTATGGCTAGATTATTATAAAGACCAAAATACGTTCCACAAGATTACAGAAATAGATCAATTGGTAAAAGCGGCAGTACCACCACCATAAGATGTCAACAACCGAACATGGAGGACGGCATGCAATCAAATCCAGATTACCATAAATCGATAGAATAAAAACTTGTTTTAATCCACCTTTTCTCATTTCTCTAAACTATGGCACGGAGGCTTTTTATGTTCAACATAATTGTGGAAATGTCCATTCTTAGTACACTTTGCACTTATACACAATGGCATGCCAACCACGAACTTGATGAGCTACGTGTCGACGGTGAAACACTTGAAACAAAAAAATATCATACTCCATTAGCCTAGCATTAGATCAATGTTATCTGCTTGCTAACTCATTTTGTCATGCGGGGGTGGGTATGTGAGGAGGGCGAAAGTCCCATGAACTAACGACTCCCCAGCTTAAATTGGTATGCTTTGTGATATAGTGGTGGTTTAAAGATGATGGGGTTGAAAGGGAGGGGTATGAGGGCTGGATAGGGTGGTGGTCTGAGGGGTGATTTAAGGAGATTTTTAAAGGAGGGGAGTGAACAGTAGAGGGGGGGGGGGGTGTAACCCCTCTCCGTAAACCATCAACTACGCCCCTGTTAAAATCCAAAAACCTTATGCGAGTCGAAAAAAAAAAAATTGGCCGGGATAAGGTTGACGTTTTTCAGAGTGATTGCATAACCTTTCTATATGAGAAAGGCAAAAATGTGCCAAAATCCAAAAAAGTGAATCGTCGTCAAATTACGCACATACGCATATACATACGCACATACATACATACACATACACACACATACACACATACATACACACATACACACATACACACATACATACACACATACAAAACTCCGCTAGCGAATGACGGATCTCAATAGTAGCATGTCTGTAATAACATACGTACATGGAACTATTGAGAACCAGAGCTACAGGTCCAAAGCCCTGGTAAAGGAGGATGGTTGTGATGATCCGGGCCGAGATCACCACGTAAAGCAAGGTAGGGCATAACCCCAATTCCAAGGCGTGAAGCGACCCGTGCCGAGGGATGAGTGATCGAGGGGGTGAAAAAGATGCTCGATCGTTAACGGAGCCTGTGGGGTACCTGGGCAACCCCCACAGTAAGCGTCCCTTACCACGCTAATGCGGAGCTCTGGCGTGGCGGACATATATTTCTCGCGCTACTCGTGGGAATTTTCATGGAGCAAAATAAAAATAAAAATAAACAGACGGAGGTGCCAAACCCCTTCGCAAGAGGTGGTTTGGCGAGGTCTCCCCCCCGTGGGGAGAGTAGTGGAACGATGAGTGCTGTACTCGAAAGCACCAGTGACCCCCCAGCAGCGGTAGGCAATACCCCTACCAATGCATCGGAGGGGCCAATAGCTGCGATGCGCAAAGTAGCGAAGCAACTCGATGCTATAATCGACTTCGCTAGCGCAAAGCAGAACATAGCCAAGGAGTTGAAGTTGAGCCTTCTGGAGCTCCGGAAAGCTGTTCGTGTCGTAAGACAGGAACAGCAGGCATATGTTGAGAGGGTGGAATGTCGGGAGAGGCCCGACAGAGAAACCCAGACAGTGGCCTCCAATAGGGAGGAAAGAGAGAAGGTTAATAGAGGTTCACAGTCAGTGGCCTTTACCTTCTATGGAGCAGCCACGTCGATCGGAGCGGCGACCGAGTTCCCCTCGAAGGGAAAGGGAAAGGGCAATCGCAAGACGGCATCGAATGCGAAGCGCCCTAGGAAGTCGCCAGGAGAGGGTGCCAAAACCGACACCACTCGGCGTGCAACCGTCAAGGTCAAACGCCGCCTGGGTGAGGTAAGCGAGGGCGAGAGTGACCTCGCTGTGGAGAGCGATGGTACCAGCAACCCGACACGACCGGGGCAGGGGGGCTCAAACCCCTGGACGCTGGTTACCAAGAAAAAGCCGGCACCGAAACCGGAGGTACCGCGGCCTGCGAGGAAGGCCAAGGACAGAGGCGAAGCCTTGTGGTTAAAAACCGACAAGGACAAATACGCCGATGTCCTTAAATCGATGAAGGCGGCCGAAAGCCTCTCGGCCCTTGGGCAGGATGTGCGTAGCGTAAGACGCACCAACACGGGAGAGATGCTCCTGGTGCTGAAGCGAGGCGCACAATCAAGTGCAATATATAAGGCCTTGGCTCAAGAGGTCCTTGGCGAGGGCGCCCAAATCAGGTCGCTAGGTGCGGAAACAACTCTCCAGTGCAAGCACTTGGACGAGTTCGCGACCGCAGAAGACGTCGTCGCAGCCGTCAAGGAGCACTGCGGCGTCACAATCGAGCGGGCCTCTGTGCGATTGAGGGACGGACCCTCTGGCACCCAAGTAGCCTACCTCAGGCTACTCAATGCGGATGCCAAAAAGGTAACCGAGAAAGGGAAGCTGAAGATCGGCTGGTCGGTATGCCCTATTAGTATACCCCAGCCGCCTTCAGTGGACAGGTGCTATCGGTGCCTAGAATCCGGCCATAAAGCTTACGAATGCAAAGGCCTAGACAGGAGTAAGCTATGTCGTCGATGCGGCGAGGAGGGGCATAAAGAGCGGGGGTGCACTAAGGCATATAAGTGCCTTATCTGCACCTCTAAGAAGCAAGCCCATAAACATGCTATGGGCGGACCTTCGTGTCCCTTCGGCGAGTTAAATAAGAAGAAGCCGTGAGAGTCACACAGCTAAATCTTAACCATTGTGCAGCAGCCCAACAGCTGCTGTGGCAGTCGGTCTCGGAGTCGAGGACAGATGTCGCCCTCTTATCAGACCCGTACAGCATCCCTGCCGGCAACGGCAATTGGGTGTCGGACGGGTCTGGAATGGTGGCAATCTGTACAACGGGAAGGTTCCCGGTTCAAGAGGTAATACACCCCTCCGCCGAGGGTGTGGCGATTGCCAAGATCAATGGTGTGTTCTATTGCAGCTGCTACGCCCCACCAAGGTGGCCAATAGAACAGTTCTACCAGATGATCGACAGGCTCTCGTCGGACCTCGTGGGCCGGAAACCGGTAGTAATAGCGGGAGACTTCAACGCTTGGGCAGTGGAGTGGGGCAGCCGCTGTACAAATAGCAGGGGTCAAGCGCTAATGGAAGCGTTTGCGAAACTCGATACTGTGCTAGCTAATGATGGCTCCGCTAGTACATTCCGTAGAAACGGAGTGGAGGCGTGGATTGATTTGACCTTTGCCAGCCCGAGTCTGGCTCCAGGCATGGAATGGAGGGTAGACGAAGGCTACACCCATAGTGATCATTTAGCAATCCGCTTTAAGATCAACTATGGTGTGCAGCATCCGAGGGCGGGAGATCCCTGTCAGGTACGCGGGTGGAAGTCCAATCACTTCGACAGCGAAGCTTTCACCGCGGCCCTGGGACTGGAGGCCAACACCGACAGTCTAAGCGGGGATGCGCTGGTAGCTGTTCTATCACGCGCATGCGACGCCACTATGCCGAGAAAAACACTGCCAAGAAACGGTAGATGCCCGGTATACTGGTGGAGTGCCGAGATTGCAGCTCTACGGTCAGCCTGTCTCAGAGCTAGACGTAGGATGCAAAGAGCTCGCACCGAGGATGCAAGAGAGAACCGCCGTGAAGTGTTTCGAGCTGCGAAATTAGCCCTTAACAAGGCTATTAAAAGCAGCAAGAGAGCGTGTTTCGACAACCTGTGTGAGAGTGCCAACGCGAATCCGTGGGGTGACGCCTACCGGATTGTGATGGCCAAGACCAAAGGGGGCTCCTCACCCCCAGAACGGTCTCCGGACCGGTTGGCAACGATTATCGAAGTACTCTTCCCGTCTCGAGCCACAAGCCCCTGGCCACCTGCACTACGAGACAGTGCGGGCACGGTCGAAATGGTGGCTCCAGTGACGAACGAAGAACTACTCGCAGTGGCTAAATCCCTAGCAATGAACAAAGCTCCAGGGCCGGATGGAGTCCCGAACAACGCTCTCAAGGCAGCGATCATAGCGAACCCGAACATGTTCAGGCTAGCTATGCAGAGATGCCTTGACGAGTGCCGTTTCCCCGATAGATGGAAAAGGCAGAAACTGGTGCTGTTGCCGAAGCCCGGGAAGCCGCCAGGCGACCCATCGGCGTACAGACCAATCTGTCTGATAGACACGACTGGCAAACTGCTTGAGAGGATCATCCTCAACAGGCTCACCCCGTACGCGGAAGGTACGGACGGTCTGTCAAGCAACCAGTTTGGCTTTCGGAAGGGTAAGTCCACAGTGGACGCTCTCAACTCAGTGATAAATACTGCCGAGATAGCGATCCAACGAAAAAGGCGAGGTATTCGATACTGTGCGTTAGTGACACTTGACGTGAAGAATGCATTCAACAGCGCAAGCTGGGATGCCATCGCGCTCTCGTTACACCGGCTTAGCCTACCGGTGGGTCTGTACCGGATCCTGGAAAGTTACTTCCAAAACCGCGTACTGCTATACGAGACCGATGCCGGTCAGAAAAGGGTTCCGATTACCGCCGGAGTCCCGGAGGGCTCGATCCTAGGCCCGGTGCTATGGAACCTCATGTATGACGGGGTTCTGAGACTGAAGTTCCCTCCTGGGGTCAAGATCGTCGGCTTTGCCGACGACGTAACCTTGGAGGTCTACGGGGAGTCAATTCCTGAGGTAGAACTAACCGCAGAACACGCGATTAGCACGGTGGAGGAATGGATGAGCGCGAGAGGCCTGGAGCTCGCTCATCATAAGACGGAGGTAGTTATCGTCAACAACCGCAAGTCGGCACAACATGCAGTTATCCATGTGGGAGAAGTCGCGATCACTTCACAGCGAAGTCTGAAGTCTCTCGGAGTCATTATAGACGACAAGCTGACCTTCGGCAGCCATGTCGACTATACGTGCAAGAGAGCGTCGACTGCTGTTGCGGCACTATCGAGAATGATGTCCAACAGCTCAAAGGTGTGCGCCAGTAGACGTAGGTTACTGGCAGGCGTTGCCGTATCTATCCTCAGGTACGGCGGCCCGTCATGGTCAAGAGCACTGAGGGTAACCAGTTACCTACAGAAACTGGAGAGCACCTACCGCGTGATGTGCCTCAGAGTGATATCTGCCTACCGCACGGTATCACACGATGCATCCTGCGTGATAGCGAGCATGATGCCAGTCGGGCTGGTCATTCGGGAAGATGAGGAGTGCTTTGAGCTACGTGGAAATAGGGGAGCCCGCGAGCGCACCAGGGTGACCTCGGTCGCCAGATGGCAGCGTGAGTGGGACAACTCCTCGAAAGGTAGGTGGACCCACCGGCTGATACCTAGCATATCGAGCTGGGTGGGAAGACCCCATGGGGAAGTTCACTTCCACCTGACACAATTCCTGTCAGGCCATGGCTGTTTCCGTCAGTACCCCCACAGGTTCGGACACGCGGAGGTCCCAGTCTGCCCGGACTGCCCAGGTGTAGATGAAACTGCCGAGCACATACTGTTCGTATGTCATCGGTTCGACGTCGAAAGAAGAGCAATGCTTGACGTCTGTGGCTGGGACACAACCCCGGATACCCTTATTCAGCGGATGTGTCAAACGGTGGAGAAGTGGAACGCAGTCTCGGCTGCTACCATCCAGATTGCCAGTAGGCTACAGGTAATCTGGCGAACCGAGCAACAGACGGCGGGCACGGCTAACTAGTGATTGGTTAGTTGGAGCGAAAAAGGCCAAGCGCAAAATAAGAGAGTGAATGGTCTGTTCATGCCGAGGTAGGTTGGCGCAGCGAATGGCAACCGCGTAAGGGGTAAACCCAGCCACCCCGAAGCAAGACAGAAGAGTGAGTGTATAGGCGTATAAGTGGACTGCCTCATGCCAAGACGGGAGGGTCGTAGCGTAGTATGTTGGAACTAAGCTATCGATGCCTCATGGCGTGGCAGAGGAGTGAAAGGGTGAGCATCCAAGTCAGTCTCACACTGCATGTTAAGGGTGAGCATAAAAGTCAGCCTCACAGGTTGGTAGCAAGCAAGGAATGAAAAAGGTGAGCACAAAAGTCAGCCTCGCATGGTATGTCAGAAGTGGGGCCTAAGAAAAATGTCCCACATGGGATGCCAGAGGGAGTGACAAAGGTACAATAGAGTGGCACGATTGAGAGTGAATCAGGTGATAGGGTGAGCACCCAAGTCAGCCTCACATGGATGGGTAGGGCGAGCACAAAAGTAAGCCTAGCAAGGAATGAGTAAGGTGAGCACACAAGTCAGCCTCGCATGGAACGTAAAAGGTGAGCACAAAAGTCAGCCTCATGTGGGAGTGTTTGAGAGTGAATCAAAGTGTGATTGAGAGAGCACCCAAGTAAGCCTCATACAGGATGTATGATCGCGCGAGTGAGAGTGAATGAGTACATTCAGTACAGCCATCCCCCCAGAAGTAATACCGAGAGGTAGTTCCTGGGAGGAATGATGGCGGAGCCCAATGGAGTTTAGTCGGTATTAATGGCTGGTCACCATTTGAGTCCGACACGCCCCCAGTGCACCCCGTGTGGTAGATTGGACCCTACCGTTAGCACGTGTACTGGGCTAGGACATAAAGGTCTTCTCCATTGTAAAAAAAAAAAAAAAAAAATACACACATACAAACTTTTTCCGATCTCGACGAACTGAGTCGAATGGGATATGACACTCGGCCCTCCGGGCCGGGATTAGGTTGACGTTTTTCAGAGTGATTGCATAACCTTTCTATATGAGAAAGGCAAAAACGTTATTCGAACTGATGAGGGGGAGGGAGAAGAGGCTCTTGGGTGAATCAGAGAAAAAAAAACATTTATAAAGTTCTTTTTATATCTGCCGCATTTGATAGTGCGTTGCGTTGCGTTGCGTTGCGTAAGCACGGTATACTTCACCCCCATTCTCCACCCTCATACATAATTCAAAAGTCATACACTCAGACAAGACCATGCGTATTTCCCACACGCATTAAAGACCCAGTGGATTCGTTACCTAGTTGGTCAAATAAACACTAAACAAACAAATAACTTAGTTTGCTCAGTCTAAAGAAATGTCAGCTCGATTAGTATCAACCGGCGGATACGTGTTCCCTTACAATGCCATCAAATGAAAGTACATTTAAAATTACATACGACAAAATATGTGCAATTCAGAATATAACGAAATGAAGATTGCTTAATTATTTGCATTTAAAAAAGACCGGAAAAATTAGTTGCATAACCAAGGTGCTTCATTTTCAAAGATAGCACTGCTGATGAATCACTTTATAAAAATAGGTGATAAGGGACGCGGACGAAAATAGCTGACCACCGCCTTTTTTATATCTGCCGCATTTGATAGTGTCGATAAAGTAGTTTAATATACACACTCATCACATTTTGCCCATAGCATAGTGTCACTCGAAAACTATAACTGTACTATTCGAGAACTAGTTATCTGTGGTCACAATACACCAAATGATCGAAACGATTTGTGGTGTGATATCATGTTTGTTTTGCGTCACGATTTGTCATATTGTAAAAAAACATTAAATGAATTTTTTTTTTTTATTCAATTCGTTTATTTGATAGGCACAAATGCGTTAGCTTGGCGGTGCCAAATTCTTTTGTTTTTACATTTTGGATATCTTAAAACTAGGAGGTTACAATGTTGAGATATTTTTTTTATACAAGAAAAAAAAAAGTTTACAGCTATCTTAAGACTAGAAATAAGATTCAATATACAAGAGAGGGCCAAAAGATTTTTTTATGAAAAATTTTAAAACAAGGGATTCAGTTTGATATACAAGAGGGGGAGTAATAGTATTTTACGAAATATTTTACAGTTATCTTAAAACTAACAAAAGGTGGAACAAATATTTATGAGAAATTTCACAGATATCTTAAAACTAGGGATACAATTCTATTTACAAGATGGAGAACAAGAGCTTCAATAAAGAGTAAAAATTACAGCTATCTTTAAACTAGGAATACAGAAATCAAATTTGATTTTTTAACGAAGACTTATGCTTGGTCAAGATATTTCAGAGGGGGGCCTATTTCCACATCAGTGTAGCAGCAGGTGTATCGAGGACAGGGGAGAGAAGACGTATATGGTGACAGGGAAAGAAGAGCAAAACTTGCAACTATCGCGCAAACGGGAGATCAGCGAAACAAATTTGCGCCTCAGTCTAGTAAGTCATCGAGTACCGGGTTGGCGGATGGTATTATTCGGACCCGCGGGGAATCCTTAAAAAGTCATCGGACATCAAGTCGCTCTCGCTTCAGTTTCCTTCTATGCAGGCGTAGTGGTAAAGGCGACGGCGGTTACATAGTGGCACTCTGCAGCTGATCGGTTCCACAAGCAAGAGGAAATTTCTAAAAACAAGAAATAAAAGAGAGGGGCTAAATTGGGATATTTATCGTTTTAATGAAATTGTAAATAAGGGACATATAGGGGAGATCGCGATTTGCTAGCATATCCCGGACTGGGACATTGGGTGGTCTACCTCGGGCCCGAAGGGAATCCTTTAACAGAGACCTGGCGTCACAATACTCGGCACAAACCCAGACAACGTGGTCGATGTCGTGATAACCCTCGTCACAAGCGCACAGACTACTCTCCGCAAGCCCAATACGCCGCAAATGTGCATGCAACGTGTAGTGGTTAGACATGAGCCGGGACATTACACGAATAAAATCCCGACCCACATCCATCCCCCTGAACCAAGGCTTCGTTGATACCTTCGGGATAATGGAATGTAGCCATCGTCCAAGTTCACCATTGCTCCATGAGGTTTGCCAACTGTTGAGTGTCCTCTGACGACAAATACTAAAAAATTCGTTGAAGCAGATTGGTCTTTCGTATATGTCACCATTTAATGCGCCCACCTTTGCTAATGAGTCGGCCTTTTCATTGCCCGGGATAGAGCAATGAGAGGGGACCCAAACAAAGGTAATCTGGTAAGATTTTTCAGATAACGTATACAAGGACTCCCGTATCTTCCCCAGAAAATACGGGAATTGTTTTTTGGGCTTCATCGCACGAAGAGCCTCGATAGAGCTGAGGCTGTCCGAGATGATGAAGTAGTGATCTGTGGGCAGAGTGTCGATGATCCCAAGGGTGTACTGAATAGCAGCTAATTCTGCGACGTAAACTGAAGCGGGATCATTGAGCTTGAATGAAGCGGTGATAGTATTATTGAAGATACCGAAGCCAGTGGACCCATCGAGATTCGATCCGTCAGTGTAGAACATTTTGTCACAGTCGACTTCACGGAATTTATTATAAAATATATTGGGGATCACTTGTGGGAGTATATGGTCCGGTATTCCACGAATCTCTTCCTTCATGGATGTGTCGAAGAATACAGTAGAATCAGAAGTATCTAGAAAACGGGCATGGTTGGGATTATACGAAGAAGGATTGATGCTCTGTGACATGTAGTCGAAGTACAAGGACATAAAACGGGTTTGAGAATTAAGCTCGACGAGTCTTTCGAAGTTTTCAATCACCAACGGGTTCAAGATATCGCATCGAATGAGCAATCGATATGAGAGTTCCCAAAATCGATTTTTCAACGGGAGAACGCCCGACAGCACTTCAAGACTCATCGTATGGGTCGACTGCATGCACCCTAAGGCGATACGCAAACAACGATACTGAATTCTTTCGAGTTTGATGAAATGTATGTTCGCCGCGGAGCGAAAGCAGAAGCATCCGTATTCCATTACCGACAGTATCGTTGTTTGATACAACCTAATTAGGTCTCCTGGGTGGGCACCCCACCATGTTCCAGTTATTGTCCGGAGAAAATTGATCCTTTGTTGGCATTTTTGTTTCAGATACCTAATGTGACATCCCCAGGTACCTTTCGAGTCGAACCAGACCCCGAGATATTTAAATGTGAACACCTGATTGATCGTTACACCCATGAGTAGAAGCTGGAGTTGCGCCGGCTCACGCTTCCTAGAAAAGACGACCAGCTCAGTTTTCTCCGTGGAGAACTCGATACCCAGCTGAAGAGCCCAAGCAGACAAATTGTCCAAAGTATCTTGTAATGGTTCTTGCAAATCGGCAGCTTTGGGCCCTGTAACAGAGACCACCCCGTCGTCTGCAAGTTGCCTTAGCGTGCATGAATTGGCAAGACAATCGTCAATGTCATTCACGTAAAAATTGTAGAGTAGGGGACTTAGACATGAGCCCTGGGGAAGACCCATGTAGCTAAATCGCGATGTTGTTAAGTCGCCATGCGAAAAATGCATATGCTTCTCAGACAACAGGTTTAGCAAAAAGTTATTTAAAATCGGCGAAAGACCATGCTGATGCAGCTTCTCTGAAAGAACATTGATAGAAACTGAGTCAAAAGCCCCCTTAATATCCAAGAAGACTGATGCCATCTGCTCTTTGTTAGCATAGGCCATTTGGATTTCTGTAGAAAGCAACGCAAGGCAATCGTTCGTCCCTTTGCCTTTGCGGAAGCCAAATTGTGTATCTGACAGTAAGCCATTTGCTTCGACCCAATTGTCGAGGCGAAACAAGATCATTTTCTCGAACAACTTCCGGATACAGGAAAGCATTGCAATCGGTCGGTACGAGTTGTGGTCGGAGGCTGGTTTTCCCGGTTTTGCGATGGCGATGACCTTCACTTGCCTCCAGTCGTGAGGAACAATGTTACCCTCAAGGAACTTGTTAAATAAATTCAGCAAACGCCTTTTAGCAGAATCAGGCAGATTCTTCAACAAGTTGAATTTGATTCTGTCTAACCCCGGGGCGTTATTGTTGCACGATAAGAGGGCAAGTGAGAACTCCACCATCGAAAACGGTGTTTCGTTCGCGGTATCGTGAGGAGACGCGGCGTGGTATGTTTTCTGTACCGGGACAGAGTCTGGACAGATCTTCTTGGCGAAGGCGAATATCCAGCGGTTTGAATATTCCACGTTCTCGTTAATACTCTTTCGGTTACGCATACGTCGAGCCGTACCCCAAAGAGTGCTCATCGCTGTTTCTCTCGTTAACCCGTCGACGAACCGGCGCCAATAACTGCGTTTCTTGGCTTTCATCAAACACTTCATTCGCTTTTCTAGCGACGCGTACTGTCGATAGCTATCGGGTAACCCGTCGTCCCGAAAGGTTTTATACGCAGTGGACTTTTCCGCGTACAGTTTTGAGCACTCTTTGTCCCACCACAGGGTGGGAGATCGTCCGTGGGTGTTCGCGCCCGGTACTGGTTTAGTCTGAGCTTGATTCGCACTGTCGAGAATCAAGCCAGCCAAAAACCTGTACTCTTCCTCCGGAGGAAGTTCTTGAATGGATTCGATTTTAGCGGATATCGCGGTCGCGTAACTCTTCCAATCAATGTTCCGTGTGAGGTCATATGAGACATTGATTGTTTCTGATGGTCTTGAACCGTTGGCAATTGAAATTACGATAGGCAAATGGTCGCTACCGTGGGGATCAGGGATCACCTTCCACGTGCAATCTAACTGTAGCGAAGTCGAGCATAGAGATAAATCCAACGCGCTTGCGCGTGTTGGTGGTGTAGGAATCCGTGTCATTTCTCCCGTGTTTAAGATGGTCATGTTGAAATTGTCGCAAAGATCTTGGATTAATGTTGATCTGTTATCATCGTGAAGACCACCCCATACCGTACCGTGCGAGTTAAAGTCTCCTAGAACTAGCCGCGGTGCCGGTAGGAATTCCGTGATATTACAAAGCGTTCGGTTCCCTACCGACGCTCTAGGGGGAATGTAGATGGAAGCAATGCTAAGGTATTTGCTTTTGATCCTTATTTCACAAGCGACAACTACAATGCCTGGTGTCGAAGGGAGGTTAATTCGGTTGAAAGAATAGCACTTTTTGATCCCCAAAAGTACTCCTCCATAGGGGTTTTCTCGATCCAGACGAATTATATTAAAGTCGTGGAAGTTGAGATTTATATCGGAAGTTAACCAAGTTTCACATAATGCGAAAACATCACATTTTAAACTATTTAGTAAAAATTTAAAGGAATCAATTTTCGGGAGGATACTTCTGCTGTTCCACTGTAGAACAGTGATCGAATCAGTGACCTCGTTCGATGACTTAGCCATCGAAGGATACGATCGCTGCAAGGAGGGGCCATTTAGTAGTCAACTGCTTCAAAAATGTTTGCACTATAGGGAGAAAACGTATCAGAAGGCTTTTAAGAGGATCGGTAACATTGAAAGCTGTGAAAATTAAGTCCACGATGTCAGAAAATTTCATTAGTCCATTACTGGACTGAGTGTCTGTTTGAAAAAGAGGGACACTTGGGGTTTCTGGTGTCCCTGGAAGTGGTGGGTACTCCTTGTTTGAATTAAAATTTCCAAATCCAGGAGCAGATTGCTTCGGCATTAGTGCAGCACTTCCGTTGGATTTATTAGATGTGGTTGGCGCACTCTCAGAGGAGGACACCTTGGGACCCTTACGGGGCAGTCTAGGGGAGGCAGGATTTCTCCGCTTCCTGGACTCCCCCGGGTTAACAAAAGATGTTCCCTCTTGTGGATTATCAGATTCTTGCTCAACAGGAGCCAAAAGAGCAAAGGAGTTTTCGGAAAGGACAGATGGCGAAGCATTCTTTAACATTTCTGCATAAGAGCGCTTCGAGCGTTCCTTGAGGGAGCGCTTAATTTTATCCCCGCGCTGTTTGTACGCAGGGCATGATTTAAGAGCATGCGGAGGGCCCCCGCAGTAAACACACTTTTCAGTGTCTTTGTCACAAGAGTCATCCTCATGCTCTCCACCGCACTTGCCACATCGTTTTTTATTGCCACAAAAGGTGGCTGTGTGGCCCAACTGTTTGCAGTTGCTGCAGTTCATTACCCGCGGTACAAACAGGCGTACAGGCAGGCGAACCCTATCCAGAAGGACATAATTTGGAAGAGACGATCCGGCGAAAGTCACCCGAAGCGACGCTGATGGTATATAGGATTCTTTATCTCCAGCGAGCGTGTGCAATTTCTTGCAGTCTAATATTTTCACCGGCTTTAGTAGGGGGTTTTTAAAACAGCCAGCCCCATACTTCAGCACGTCCTCGCATGTCAAACTCGCCTCGGTTATGACCCCGTCGACCTCTACATCTACACACGGTACATACACCCTATAATGCTGCGTAAAGCGGGTACAGGAAGCAATCCCGTTTGCCTGTGCGAGGTCGCTAACAACAATTTTTAACTTATTCGCGCGAACCTTTGTAATCTGGGTCACGGCCGAGTAATGCTCTGTCAGATCACGTGATATTTTCAAAATATCAAATGATTTATTGGTGGTCCGGAAGTAAACCACAAATGGCCCAGTCGAGTTCTCTGGGTATGCTTTTAGGCGAGGGGGTTTGGTAGGAGGCTTATCAGGGGATGTTTCATCATCCATATTATCATCGGTGGGCTGACCGTCGAGGGACATTTTAGCGCGAGATCAGCACTTCGCGCAAAGAACGATAAAAAGAGCAGTAACGGAATGTATCAAGGGCAAAACAGAAAATAATAGTAGAAGGGAAACAGGTACTTATCTTTTCGATGCCGATGACCTTTGCTGGGACTGGCTGACAATACCAGCACGACACACTTTGTTTTCGAAACAAAGGCCTAGCAATCACAACTGGCTTTGACACTGCACTGAGCACTGGACACAATAAAAACTGAGCCGGGGAAGGCAACTGCAAAAGCACTAGCACACGTCTTATCCGAGCGCAAGTCGAACAACGAATGATTAAATGAATTGTGTATAGTGTAAGATTATACTAATCGCACAGAATGGTGAAGAAATGTTTATGGTAGAATGTTTAATGTACCTTGTTATATCCAACAACAATGTTGTACCGCAAAAATGGATTATAAGATCATTATTCCCCTTATAATATGCCCTAAAATTTGTTCGAGGAAATCGGCATTTTTGAATGGTAACGTTACTTAGGGGCCGTACACAAATGACGTAGCTTTTTTCGACGGTTTTCAACACCTCCCTCCCCCCTCGTAGCATTTGGTCACAAAATTCTAACCTCCCCCTTGTAAATAACGTAACATTTCCCTTACCCCCCCCCCCCCCTCCAGGCGCAACGCGACCGGAAGGTGAGAAAAAATTACATCTGTTTTAAAATGCATGTCCTTACAAAATGTTTGACGACTTTTATCAACATTTTCATTATACCAGCAAATTGCATACAAAACAAGCCCATTTCATGACTAATATAGTGTTGATAGTTTTATTTAGAATCTTACATGTCATGGAGCATGAAGAGAAATTCACAATCCTGCAGCAGCCAACAATTGTAGGAAGCATAAGTTCACCTAAATTTTGTTTGGTTGAATCCGAAAGAAAATTTAATTCAGCTACCAAACTAAGTCTACTAGTTAGCAATATTAGCTGACTAATGTGGTAAGTTAAATCCGCATGCAAAATCTTTCCTTTTTTGCGAGCCTGAAATTCCGCGAACCGTAGAATTTACCAAATGAAAAACAGCGTGAAAAGTAACTTGGGAATGGAGGCTCATTAAATGGTTTTCTCTAATTCATGGGTTTTGATGCCCGTCAAAACAATTCCAACTTAATGCTACGTCGCGCAATTTCTGACCCTACCCTCCCCCTCGTCACACTTCGTCACAAATTTGGTATACCCTCCCTACCCCCCAAAATGCTACGTCATTTATGCATGACCCCTTAACGACCTATTCGGCAAATGGTACAAGTGGCGCTGACTGTAAGTGGAATAGTCAATATGATTGCCGGTAGCGTTGGTTTATCGTTTCGATAATGATAAAAGGAAACTTCAGGGAATGGTTTTTTAAGGTCCAAATACCATTGCGGTTATCTTACAGGAATGGTCACCAAATATGCGGGAAGAAAACAAATGCTTGGAATCTTATTAGAACTGCAGTGGCTATGTGACCAAGAAGTTCCCATCAGATTGGACTTCAACACAGCATACATGCATATTTTTACACTTCTATTTTGTTCACATTTAATTACAATTTCGAATATTATACCAAGCTCGTTCTGAGATCAGAAAATTACATAATTGAAACAAAATATTACATTCCAACTTTTGCGTGTGGTTTGGCGTCTTTACACTGAAATGAAATGAAGCTTAAGAATTTCATAGCCGCGACTTATGAATCATCAGATTAGATTGCATTAGACACTTATGTTTTACATAAACGCTCATAGGGATTCCATGAGTACGTCTTTTAGAATTCGTTGATATGATGTATGCATTTCAAATATTTTCATAAATGACAATATTTTGAAAATGTCATAATTTTTCTTTATGAAATCAGTTTAACCGTGACCATGGAAAATGAAGGCAGCCTTTAGTACGATTTACATGATACGTTAGGCTTCCGTCACCGGTACAGCACATCAACGGAACGTCAAAATTAATTACATCCATTTAATCCACAGTCCACACACAATATCAACAGCACGAAACTTCCTGACGCACGGAACATCTGAACGGGCACATTCAAACCGCATTTAACTTGTCTTGACGGAACGGTGACGTGACGTTGACGTTGTTGCCCTCGACGGAAGCTGATGTATCGTCTGAATCGGGCTTCACAATATATAAGAAGCTACTTATTATAGACTTTGAAGCAAACGCGTCGCCAGAGGCGTGCTTGAAGTTTTATCGAAGCGCAAATTTACAACTAAAAGAGTTAATGGCTATTGAAGTGGAAAATTTTAGGTCAGTAGCGGAACAACATTCTGTTTCTATGGATTTGATTTGGTAATGGTTTACAAATTGACGGAAGAATAATATAAGTATTATTTCATTGCGTTTATTTTCATTATATTTTTACATACACATTTTTTAATTTTGACATTGAAAATGTCTTACTCCACTATCTGGGGCTAGGTGTCATTCTAAAATCTAAAATATCCCTATGTAACGAAACTATGAAAGGTTTGCACGCTTATAACTCCGCTATTACTAGCTGACTTTTAATCATTTATGCACCAACCGATTCAGAAACACCTGACTTAAATATTGGTAATAATTTAATAGTCTTGTAATTCGTAAAAATTAAAAAAGTTCACGAAAAAAGGGCAAAATTGCCATTCGAGAGGCAGATTTCTCAGGCAGAGCTGTCAATAGGAAGCACCTTAGTGGCTCAATCAAACACGAAATGTCATAAATAGAGGCGACGCGTGCCCGTTTAGTTCAGTTGTTTGCTCTTATCCCATACGAGCAACATCATCTCTGGCCGATACAATTGACTAATCCATGTGCATTTGTGTTAGTGCGAGATTGAGGTTCAATCGGGTGGAATTTTTGCCAAATGAGGTTAAATCAGATGGCGAATTGTAAACATCGCGTTATATGTATGTTGTCTATAAACATTGTGACTGTCTTGGTGTCCTACACACTTATTCTTTCTGCCGAATCTCAGCTTTTTTGCATCTTTTGCCAAAATCTCAACAGCTGAGATTCAGCAAACATTATTTTTTGCTGAGATCTCAGTAAAAGTGACGTTTGAGTGCTGAAACTGGGAAAATATTTCACCAAAAATCCGCAAACTAACCTCACTTTACTGAGATGTCAGTTTCTAAATTTGTTGACTACACAGCTGTTGGGAAACTACCGAACCGAATTGGGTCATTAAATGAGAGAAAAAAAACATTTTTTATTACATACATCGATAAAGCTGATTTTCATGATTGCAACAATGTTTTTTCCCAACTCAGGCAACGTAAAAATAATATTAAAATTTTAAATAAAGAAATATGTTGACAGTCTGGATTTGACACTATCAGAAACATTGGACATATCGCATTTCACGATAAATGATGTGCTGACAGAAAAAATTAATACATGTTTTCCCGGTTTTCCCGCAGGGTTATTTTTATTTGACATAAATACCATCCAATGCATATGGTTTTTTTCATTTTGGGTGTTGTCTTGATAGGCCAGATGTAAACAACCGCTGTTTTCCTATGTATGGTTGCAAGGTTACATAAGATTTATTTTAAAAAACAAAAAAAAATCGTTTTTACGTATTACACCGAATTTTTTTTTGAAATAATGTTATATTATGTATATTGGACCTAAAATTTATCGAAAGGAACGGAAAACTACATATAGCTTAGTGACCCAATTGAGTGTGTAGACGTCAAATAAGTCAATAAGCGCGCTATAGATTTTCGGAAACGTTAGCATTTGCACACACTCGCACCTAAGTGACTGCATCATATCGACATAGATCTTTCATTAGGGCCTAAATCACAAATGTAAACAAACTGCGTTTTCACTATTATGACATTATGTGACTAAAATTCTACAAGATTGAGTTAAATTAAAATGATTTTTATTTCGATTTATAATTAAAGAAAACAAAGCGTCGAAACATACATTTTCTTCGAGATTTCGACGGCCCTTTTTCTTATGTCGAATATAAAGGCTAAACGTACATTTTTGGACAGAACCGGGGTGAATAGTTATTATTCATAAAAGTATTCTGTAAACGGCAGTTCTATTATATTAATGACTAGCTTAAACCCGGTGCGCTTCGCTACACCCATCAGAACTAAACGAAATAGTTTAAATATACCAAAAATAACAAATATTTTTGTTACCAAGAAGAAACTTATTGTAATTCTTGCGGATAGACAATGTTCTTGGTTTGACCACTTGGAGCACAATTAAATAAATTGATCTGTTTTCCTACACACAATCGTTTGAAATCCCTTGGTATCATTCGAACTCGAGGTAGCAGTACATCTGCTCCCTCATATTTTCTAGTTACAATGGTCGCTTAAATGAAATTTTTCAACCAAGACATAGTTGTTGTGGGTCGATGTTGCGCAGTAAGTAATATAATGGGAAAATGTACTTTTGCATATAAAATATTTAAAATAATCCATAAAGAATTGTAAAACGATCCATAAAAAAGTTGTCCATGTTCCATAAAACAAAACTAAAAATCCATAAAACAGTGTGAATGATCCATAAAAAAGGGTGATTTGATCCATAGATTATGTAAAATTGAACCATAAAATGGTCGCACAAGAGCACTACAATAGTAATAAAAGAGCAATTAAAATCAACCAATGCCCCATAAAAATATTGGAAATGTTCCATAAAATGATACATTTTGCGCCATAAATTAACTGACATTGATCCATAGAATATTAACAATGTACATTTAAACACGTCGATATGTTCCATAATATCGACAAAAATGTTCAATAAGCAATAAAATGTCAGAAAAAGTTCCATAAGTTTGATGAAAATGTTTGCTAAATAAGTTTTCTTGGTCGATAGAAGATGTACAAATGAACATTAGAAATGATTCATATATCGAACGTTAAATTATGGTTCATGGATATTTACAAAACGATCCATAGGAAAAGCAAACTTAAAACGATCCATTAATATGTGCTTATGAACTAGAAAAAATAAATTTAATGAATTCATGCGAAATTTTATGGTAAACTGAAAAAATAAGTTGTGCTTAATAATTCTAATAACAGTGACAGTGTTTTAACAAGTGAGCTTATACTGGGAGCTAGTGTGATGCGGCTTGGCCGCATATCCGGACAGTGCACTAGAAAGCGATGTGGCGTAGCCACATTAGTCAGTGTTCGTGTATAAAGTGTCCGTTTTCGCTTCAGATAGTTATTCAGATAGTATTTGCCTGTATCAGTGGTCTAATAACTCTCAGCGCTCTAATATCATAAATACCCTGGCGTTTAAAGAGTTGCCATAATGATTTCAGGTTAGCTAAGGTCAGTTAGCTGACTAGTGGGATACGGAAGCTGAAGTTTAACTATAATGTAGCATTGTTTGTTGTACTTTGACATTACAACCAAATGTAATAAACTTTATTATTAGTTCGAATAGCAACAATTTCGCATGAATTCATTAAATTTAATTTTTCTGGTGCATAAGCACATATTAATAGATCGGTTTACATTTTCTTTTCCTATGGATCGTTTTGTAAATATCCATGAACCATAATTTAACGTTCGATATATGAATCATTTCTTATGTTCATTTTTACATCTTCTATCGACCAAGAAAAATTATTTAGCAAACATTTTCATCAAATTTATGGAACTTTTTCTGACATTTTATTGCTCCATTTTGTAATACCATGGAACATTTTGGTCGATATTATGGAACATATTGACGTGTTTTAATGTACATTGTTAATATTCTATGGATCAATGTCAGTAAATTTATGGCGCAAAATGTATCATTTTATGGAACATTTCCAATATTTTTATGGGGCATTGGTTGATTTTAATTGCTCTTTTATTACTATTTTAGTGCTCTTTTGCGACCATTTTATGGTTCAATTTTACATACTCTATGGATCAAATCACCCCTTTTTATGGATCATTCACACTGTTTTATGGATTTTCAGTTTTGTTTTATGGAACATGGAGAACTTTTTTATGGATCGTTTTTCAATTTTTTATGGATCATTTGTGTTGTTTTAGCGGCGCAAACTTAGGGCTGCCTAATATAATAGGCATATAAAGTTTCAATTGCAACACATGCGGTGCACAACGACGTTTTCACGATCAAAATTCAATAACTCCTGAACCATTGGTTTTGGAGAATGGATTTTTTCGAAGAAGTTTCTAGATATAAATAGACGCATCTTTCGATATAATGAATTGAGTGATTAATCCCCCTAAAAGTGAGATAGAAAATTTATTTCCCCAAAAAATTTAGCTAGAAGCTCGCGGTATTCAGTAAAGTTCTAGAAAATATTATTATGAAAAACTTTACTGGAAATAATAAAGCTCTATATAGTCACAGTAGCGAGATATGCAGGTTTGCTTGAGATACATCCCTTAAAAACAGTTTTTCTAATATAACTTTTTACGATTACTTCTTATTTTTAAAAGTGTCTTCTACAAAGTTGTTAAAGGCGATAAAATACACATTTTTTATAACAACGATGAATCTGTAGCTCTTGAAACAACAAAGTTATTGTCAATTTTCGAATATTTTTAGGTCAATTTACACCTTAAGCAACTTCCTTAATCGCAAAAATTCGTAGATGGCCTTGCTTACAGTTGAAAGTACTAACTTTTTTCTTTTGATAAAATATAAAAAAACCTTCGTCTGACGGAGACTGCTGGATAGTTTACGTATAAAATCAATACTCAATATTACCATCTCGCGCTGAAAGCATGGTGAATCAACTGAATTAAATAATTCAACAGGATAATCCATAGATTTATAAGTGTAACCGAATGTCCATCGATTTTATTTTGGATGGAGTAGTGTATGAAATTGAAGTCAATATACGCAATCGATTAATTCTTCAACGGATTGTATTATTTTACAAAGTCATGAAGAAATGTGGTGCAATTTGTTGCATCGATTAACATTTTCCCAATCCATATATCTAACTTTTTGGCGAATTGACCTGCGAAGGTGACTATAAGAATCATTCAATAAAAGAATGCACATATAGTGAAAAATTCTGTTTTCGAAACTTATTTCCAATGATACGAAGACATAACGGAGGGTTTGGTGGACGTGGGTGAAGTTACTTCATAAAAATGGCACATTTAAAAAAAAATTGGCGATACAGAGAGCTATGCTATATTTCACCCTAAGGAGGAAAATTTGGTAAAAACCAAAATTTCTCACTAGGGTGAAAATTTGTTGGTAAAACCAGTCATTGTACAGGAGGTTACAAATCCTTATTTCATACTTAGTTGCGTTTCGACTTCACCTCATCAGATGAGGCGAAGCCGAAACACAACTAAGTATGATACAGAGAGTGTTATTCATTCACTTTTCATATAATCATTGCACAATTGAATAATATTTCTTCAAATATCATAGCAGAATACTGAAAATTGATCCAGTGAAAGAGAATCTCCGGAGGTATCTCGTTGAAAACTTGTTTTGTGGTGTACATCGTAACTCAAAATATATTGGACCAATCGTTTTCAAGGTTTGCACAATTCTTTTACATATGCCCAGGTATTCATCGAAGCTTTTATTTTTTTCTTGATATTTGAATTTTTTGTAGCATTCTGCAGCTAAACAAGCAATTTTCGTTAAAAAAATCATAACTTGTTTTTGTGAACAAAGTTATGATTTTTAATGATGTAATGATATGAAGAAGAACTGTGCAAAATTCAAACAATTTGGTTCAGTAGATTTTGAGTTATACTGTGCATCGCATTTTTTCGAGGTGTCTCCTGAAGATTCATTGTAACACACCCAATTTTCAATATTTTGCAGTGAACATTTTGGAAAATATTGCTTAAATGTTGCATTATTGACTGAATGGACTAACACTCGCGGTATTGCCATTTTTTTGAGCGCGATATTTTTTTCAACAATAATACCTACCCCCATAAGCAAGAACTGATTTCATCAGTAGGTGTCGACTAACGGTCAAAATTTGACGAAGATCGCCGACCACGCCATCAAATATTCGATTGGTTCCTTTTATGGGACACCGTGAATTCGTCCTATATAACAGTTTTGCATTCTTTCAGTATTTTGCTTATACCCGAATTTTGATTGATATTGTAAGTAGCGTTTTTCATTAGCGCGATATTTAGTGGCCATTATAGGGCAGAGCTGTTCGTCCATCCTCCAGCAATGTTGATTTTACTTGAGATGAAGTGATCGCAAGTGCATTTTTCAATTTAATTTTCAACTTAGTTTAATTTTCGACAAACTCGTGCAATTCATCAGTATTATATAATCATTCGTGTAAAAGATCTCAATCAAATAAATTCTTTCCATTCCATTTGTGAGATGGTAAACATAAATGCAATAAAATTTTAGATTTTTGCAGCAATTGATAGATATTGCTTCAGAAACACTCCCTCTCCTTCAGATTCCGAAACCATCAATCATGTCCACCTTCTTGGTGGAAGAAATACCTATACTAAATCATATTATATATATATATATATATATATATATATATATATATATATATATATATATATATATATATATATATATATATATATATATATATATATATATATATATATATATATATATATATATATATATATATATATATATATATATATATATATATATATATATATATATATATATATATATATATATATATATATATATATATATATATATATATATATATATATATATATATATATATATATATATATATATATATATATATATATATATATATATATATATATATATATATATATATATATATATATATATATATATATATATATATATATATATATATAATAAAAGATAATAAGATAAAGATAAAGATAAAATATCTACTATGATCATGTCTACTCGGTGGTTGTTGCATATAATCATTCGAATATTTTGATATATTCATGAAATTTGAAGAAAAGATGAACGCGCCCTTTCGTTTGCATTGGGTTTCTTTGCGTCCATTTGCTGAGCCCTATCAGAAATGTCCTGTCGAGTTCGCCCATTTACCCAGCCCTACCTAGCAAGGGCGAAATCACGACTGGAATGCAAATTGGGTTTAACCAAAGATGCTTTTGGAAAAACATGGTCATCAAGTAATTTATACCTACAATAAAAACTACATTTTGAAAAGCATGGTCGAATATTGAAACTGATTTTTCTCCAATGAGCCATATATGTTTAATATTTCGGTTATATGTGATGCGTTTTTAATCAGTAAGGCATCTGACAACACGCTTCTGTAGTTATTTCTAAAGCACTATTCAGCAGCGTATATTTTATATGGGGGTGTACTTGAAACGGAAACAATCACATTCCTAGCAGAACTTTTTAATTTATTATTTCAAACACTTTTGTTTCGTACTGCATAAAACTGAAAATTTTAAAACAAGAACCTACTCTCCCAGCAACTTTTAGGCAGGTGTTTAGATTAAAATTTATGTCATGTCTTAAGCGTTACTGGACTTAAAATAATTTTCCCAGTTTTGTCAGAATATCTATCCTGCCTTGTGTATTTAAAACACAGTTCTAAACGCGTTTTAAATTATGCAACAAACAGAGCGGTTGTGTATACCAATTTAAATTTTAAAATAAATCTTTTTTAAATTATAAATCAAACTGCTGTACTGTGGTACATTGTGTCCGTTCTTATAATAATTAGCAACAATAAAAATGTCACCAAGATAGCGTCAAACCCCGTTTTAACACAGGAGTATTTGATCGAAAAACTTGGCCGAAATAATTTAAACATTTGTTTGCAGTGGAAACAGATATTATATATAAAATGAATGATTTAGTAATAATTTGTAGGCTTCTGTATACAAGAGCAAAAAAAGTTTTCTGTTCAATCAAAAACTTGTTTTAATCCACCTAGTGGTGCAATTGCGCCTTTCTCATTTATCCAAATTATGATTCATTTACTGGTTTTGTTCAATAGAATTGTGGAAATGTCTATTACATTCTTATTCCACTTAGCACGTATCCCACGACTACCACGAAAGTAGGCGCAAACTCACTTTAATAGGATTTTCAATTGATTGACACCGGTGTAGTGGAGTGCACTAAAACTGCACCGTTTTTGCACTTTCCAGCAGAAGTGCAGAAAACTGGGTATGTTCCATTGACACTTCTGCTAGCAAGTGCAAAACCAGTGCACTCCACTACACCGGTGGCAATCAATCGAAATCCCCATAAGGATCAAGTTACTTTCTTTGAGCATGTGTTAGAATTGAACGCTTGGTAGTATGCGTAGGAAAAATTATGTACAGCTTTGCCGCCGATTTATCCTACAAAGCATTCATTAAACTCTAAAAGAAGAAAATCAGTCGATTTATTAGATTATCAGGATTAAAATCATGCAAAATAGTTGGTGTAAAAACAATTGACCGGGCGGGATGGTGCTTTTGAAAAAGTGGCTGTGGTTTTTTCACTACGCAGTTGTGTTGCGTGCCCCGGGACAGTGTGGTGGTGTGACGAAAAATTACCGCCACTTTTTCAAAAGCACCATTGCATCCGGTCAATTGTTTTTCCACCAACTATTTTGCATGATTTGAATCCTGATAAACTAATAAATCGACTGATGTTCTTCTTTTAGAGTTTAATAAATGCTTTATATGGATAAACCGGTGACAAAGTTGAACGCATTTTTTCCAACGCATACTATCAAGCGTTCAATTCGTGTAGACGCTCACCGAAAGTTCTTTGAACCTTAAACAAAAAAGTATAGGGGAGACCGGGGCTAGTTTCCACCCTTGAATTTTATCAAAGTGTTTGTTGCATTGTCTTTGTTCTTATATACAAACACGTGTGACACGGAAATCTCGCATATTTACCCCGGTCCTGGGGTAAGTTGGCGATATGTATGAATACGCCAGAAAATGGAAATTCAATTACATGAAGGGTTCGTGCTGAATGTCTTTTCAATAAAATTGTATATTAACAGCCAATCGTCAATATATTTCAGTCTCAAAGCCCCGACATTTTACTTTGACGCGTATTCCATATTCAAATGCATATTTTCGAAATTCTTCAGGCGATCGGGTGAAGTAAATATTCACTGCATTGAGAGATACACAAAGTTTTACTTTTGAAGTGAATTTCAAAAATAAAAATTTGATGACTACATTTGCACTGTAAATAGTGGCGCCAACTTGCCCGCGTGCGTCACCGCCAACTTACCCCAACCGCATATTTTACAAAAAAAACTATTTAAAAATAACTTTAATTTATGGATAGATTTCATATCTATACGGATGCTGAAGGCTAAAAAAATCAATTGGGAAATAGATTTAAAATTACCCTAAATAACAGAAAGTGCTTAAAATTTAAAAAAAAATGCTTTGTATACTCGAAAACACAATATCGTTCACAACTTCTACAAAACAAAATGTTTTTTAACAAAAACACATTGGATAATCGGTTTTACATAACTTGAGGTACACAATGAGAGGCAGCGCTATATGTCTAATAGAAACGAAGACAAAGGGATTCCGCCAACTCGCCCCAACCACCAACTAGCCCCAGGCTCCCCTAATATTTAATTAACTTAGTCAACATGAGTTCAATGTTATCTTCATGTGATTATATTGGTGGAATGGGTTTGGAAGCGGAGCGGGTTGGGGTTTAGTAGAGCGGGAGTGGAGGATCCGTCAGAAATCCTTCATCTTATTGCAGTATACGGGGTGGATGAAGGAAATGCGAATGTGAGGGTAGTCCAAAGGAAGAGGAGTGATGAAGGAGCGAGGTGTGAGGGCAAGCGTGAGGGGAGGGGGGGGGGTGCTGAGTGGCGACACAATACTCAACCGCAAATGTTGCCTTTCATTTGAGACTTGGTTTGAAAACATCGGTTCAGTCATCACCGAAGAACCGATATGACTTAAATTCTGGAATATGCCCGGAATCCGGGACTTCCGGAAACGTCCATAGTGGACAATATATCCAAAGAATGTTTGATTGGCAATCAGTGATCTAGACGTGCGAATCGAAGTAATGAAGGTGACCATTTCAATAGTTTTTAGCCTCTGCGGTGTTACGATTGTACCGATTTATATGGGAAATTCCATTGTAACCTTACTAACTAACCTGTAACTGCTGAAATTCAGCAGCAGTCAATATCATTACTGTATCTTTCATTTGAAATCAAGCTTGTACAAATCGGTAGAGAATTCGCTGGGTAATAGGTGTGATATCAGCATGAACCGTCATAGATGGCCAATAGGGTCAAAGCTTCTTTAATTTATCATTAGTGATCCAGACCCGCAAACTAGAGTAATGTTGAACCCATTTTAATATGTTTTGCGTCATTTGGACATCATAGTTGTACCAGTTTATATGGGAGTTTGCTGTGTGACAGTACTCTTCAACCCGTAACTCCGGAACCGGAAGTCGGATCAACTAAAAATTCAATAGCAGCCTATGGGAGCGTTATACCTCTCAGATGAAACTAACACACACACATAACCAGATACATATACACACAGACATTTTCCGATCTCAACCAACTGAATCGAATGGGCCTCTGTTGAAAAGTCGATTTTTTTAGTGATTGCATAGCCTTTCTTTATATGAGAAAGGCAAAAAGATATTTTTACACATTGTATTTCCAAAGGGTGGGTGTATTGCAATGTTTCATTATGGAGGTTTTCGGTTAAAACAAGTAATTTTAGCAGATGTTAGGATGTGATAACAGGGAAAGGCATGTCTGATAGCTTTTCGCGTTATCTCGTTTTGCCTTTTAGTCAAGCTCGCCTTACCAAATATGGAAAGATCTTCTTCTGAAGAATGTTCTTAGTTTTGTTACAAGTCAAAAAGTCAAAGTGTTATTGATTTCAACGGCTTTCCTAGATACCCTGAAACAACTTTCAAAATCTTGGAATGAACTGGATTACCTGCACTACGTTGACCGATTTGAACAGCATTTGATATTCAGTAATATGAAGCTTCCTTAAGATTTTGAGTGTTTTTCCTTTCCTTTGAAATAGTTTTCTGAAGCCATTCTCTATTTGCAGTAATGAATTGATTTCTTTTCGTGCAGAATTGAACTACATATTTTGATTCAACTGTGTTCCGAAATGAATCAGCCGGTGCCGAAGCATTTTGGAGCGTTCTTGTTTAATAAAACTATCCTTTTGTTTCCCACGTAACTAATCCTGAATCTTGCCCAGAGTTATCCAATAGATCCAAAATAAATGTCCTTGCAAAAGTTTGAACTTCGCACAGACAATGTAGTAAAACGAGGAAAAATGTCAAAAATATTAAATTATTCAAATAGCTCACATTCAAAATGGCGCAATTATGCGCAAGATTTTTTTGCCGATCTAGTAGTATTTGGATTAAACTTAATCAGGATATAAGAGCTTTCACTGGGACGGATTGGTAACATGAACTTTTTCAATTTTGAAAACTGAGAAAATTGTGATTTTTTTTATCAAGTTCTATAAAACTAGTATTTTTAAGAAAACATAAGCATAAGCATAAGAGATCGCCCGTAGTTGCTACTCCTTTATTGACCAGAACCAAATTAGGTTGCAAAATGTTCATTGAAACAACATGCTTGGGAATAACATGATGAGCCACATTGTACAATCTATTCTGATCCCTGCATCCTGATCAATACCGACGCCGGCCACGTCCGAATGCAGATCTTCTGGGAAAGGAAGGAATGTTAGTCCGATACATGTTGCTACTAGAGACCGAAGAATCCTCTGCATCTCCACATGTATCACGGGAAGGGCAGAGTTGTTAGTAAGTGTGCCAATAGCATTATCATGTAATAATTGCTCTGGGCAGCCGGCTGCCGAGAATTTGGAAAATTTATCATTTGTTGTATTAATACGATTAGCAAAATAAGCAACTTGAACTCCGGATAGCGGCTATAAGGAGCACTGCTTAATTTTAATTTTTTTAATAATATTCAACCACGCGACGAATTTTTTCGTGGTTTCTATCGTGTCAGTGCTGATTTTACCCGGCGATCGTTTGAATAGAATGAGGAATCTTGTACAGAATGTTCATCAGACTCTTCCATAGGTATGGCGGAGTTGGTGGTTTGGAAGGGAATAGGGTGTAGGATTCGCTCCACGCAAGCGATGCGACCTGTGAAGCATAGTTTATAAGGTAGTAGTTCAGTTAGTTTTCGAGAAGTTTGCTCGAAAAATAAGATCTTGTTTAGTTTTTGGTTCTTTTAAAATCTGGGTAGCCGGCTACCGAAAGTATCCTATGTTTTCTAAACAAAAGCAATTTCACATCCACACAGCCGATCGTGGGAATATTGCCTAAAAAAGCTAATCGTAATGGGCCGGATCACTATTTACTGCGACATTATTTAGACTAATTTCGCTATTCCTTCTCTACGATATATTTTTTGGGTTGCAAACTACCGAGTGATAACACGTTATACAGACAAAGAGTTATGATAGCTCTAGATGTTATAAATCAACGAAAGTATTTGCTATTTCTAATATCGGATTGTTTGTGAAATACACGTATACGAACGATTATATCGAACATTGAAGGGAAATACAGAGGATCGTTAACCTGATGCACGGGCTTGTTACCAATAATGGAACTTGAAATTAGATTCATTAAAACAGACGCGGCAAATTTTCAGTACGTATTGACCCGCGATCATCGATACTAGTCAAATTAAAGTCTTATTGGAGCTGATTTCCGAATAACTTTTACGGTATTGTTTTCTCGGCTCTCTCATTCTGCTACTATCGGTAGAAGGCTGATAGCTCCCAGTCGTCGCCGGTTTAAGGACCAAATGTCATCAATAGACAGACTCGCGTGAAAGCATGAGATAGAATTGAAAGCTAACCAATGAAAATGACAGCAAAACGCTTATTCTTCGTGCTGACATAACTGAAGGTAATTGTCAACCGATCCCCGATCCCTCTAGCGAATTGTCAATTCTCAAACCTTATACATGATTGAAGTCATCATTCCACTCAAATAAGGCCATGTGTTTTCCCTAAGCACATTGAATGCTCTGTGGATCAGTTCTTCCGTTGGTAAAGCAAACTCTAAACAAACATAGAAATTAGTTTGCTCAGTCCAAAGAAAAGTTGGCCGACCGGCAGGTACGTGTTCCCTTACAGCGCCATCACATCAACGAACACCCAAAATTTGCATGCGACAAAATATCTGCAATCCCAAATATAAAGGAATCAAAACCTCTACTCATTTGCAATAACATAAGAAAGTAAAAAGACCGTTGAATATCCAAGGCGGCTCATTTTCAAGGATAGCAGCGCCGATGAAACACCCAATAAAAAAATAGGTGAAAAGGGACGCGGACGAAATTAGCTGAGCACCGACCGGCTGGTTTGCCACCTATTTTTCCGGTGAAGAATTTTGGGGCGACACCTGGTAGTCGCTAGTCGCTGGTGAAACGCCAATTATTTGAATGTCAATTTTTCTTATTGCCATATTTTTTTCACTTTTCGGATCGAATTTGCACTATTTTTATAATGTACACTGCGTTTCTAGATGTTTTCTGTGCACTTTTATTGTCCTTGCATCGGGAATCGACGACCCGTAATGCGAGGAAGATATTTTTTCATTTGCCGGAATTCGATTTTCACAAACTCACCACTCGCGTCTGTCGAAAATATGCCAAAAATGCTTTTATAAGCCACTTCACTTTGTATAATCGTTAAATTGCACCGTTATTCACACTTTTGATAACCGGGAGGCAGTAAACTGTGCCGAAAATGATGAAAATTAACCGACTCGAAGCTCTACGAGAGTCAACCGCTCGCGACGAAGATACACACTCGAATCCGTTGTCAAAAGCACCTTCAATATCGAGAAAAACTCTGGAAGTTGATTGCTTTTATGAAAAAACTTTTTCAGTTTTGTGTCGGGGTATAATTGTGTTTATTGTTCCAATATTTTACCATATTCGATTGGTAGAAAATGGTAATTATTTCTCTGGAAAAGCATTATATGTTTTATTCGAAAAACAATTACGAGAATAATTATTTTTTTAGGACGTAAGTGAAATAAAATACTCATTTAAAAAAGTTGGACAAAGGTTCCTTTTATATAAGCGTACACACCAAAAAAATCTGAATTTTATTGACGTAATTGCAAACATGACACAATTCAACAAACCGTAATTTACGAAATGACGTAACATTACCGTGTTCCGTTTAATTTTACATGGAACATATACTTTACATGCGCAATGACATAAAATTGCACTTCCTACCATTCAGAACAAACGCTGTATGTGGAGTAAAATTACATGTTTTACGAAATTAAACGTTATGTAAAATTAAAGTCAAACGTAAAACTAAGTCATTTTTGATGCTCGTATATGTCAGGGTCAGGAGACGTAAATTTACACTATTTTTTCTAGGTGTGTATGTACACTGTACAGTTGTAAAAATATCAATAAAAATATCGCACATGACATTTCATCGCTGTTGTGCTATCTTATGACAAGCGTCATTTAGCACTTTTCGAGAAAAACAATTTTTAAAGTTTGAGATAGAATATCTTGAAATTTATAAATGTTAGAAGCTTTTTGGAGAAGGCGATCGATGCTTCTATCTTTTCTGTAGTAATCTCTCGATTTATGCGAAGATTGGTTGACTATATTGACAGCTTTTGCTCAACATGTAAACCAAAGTCTCTCGCATACGTGTCATAAATGTGTATTGATGATAAAAAATGTATAACTATCACAAATGTGCATAGATGATTTCATATAAAAAAGACTCATAACTGATTCGTAAAATTAGGCGTTATAGATCACTATGCCCATTTTTATACTTTTCCGTGCGGTATTAGCATTATCAGATTACAAAATGATGGCATTGGAATACATTTTTTTTGCAATTTTCCTCCTTTGTTCGGGAAAAACAATGAATAAAAATTGGTTTCATCATTTTCGGCATACTTTCCAAAACTGGTGGTAATCTCAAAAGGAAATTCACCCCAAAATGGCGTTTGTCATACGATAGCACAATAGCGACGATTTTGTTACGCGCGTACAGCGATTCCAGATTTATAGATATGTCTGTATTTTACAGACTTTTGATGGTCTCCTACAGACGTAATAAGAAATCTACAGACTTTTAAAAGAGTAACAGTGTCTAACAAAATTGCACTAGAACAATTGTATCCGAATTCGAGCGATTCCTTCACAATAGTTTTCGAATTTCAAGCTACTTTTAAAGTAATAACATTTTAATTATTCTGATAAAGACATTTCACAAAAACATGTGGCATCGCTGCGCGCGTATCTCCACATTGAAGCGTTTCTAATGTGGTTTTCGTTTGAGGCGAAACTGAGTCAATTCCTAACCCCAACTGTTGTCAAAATGTATGAACTGACAGCGGTTGGGGTTAGAACTTGACTCAGTTTCAGGTTCAAGCGAAATCGCCATCATATTGATGTTTATACGACCGTGGGAAATCAAAAGGACGTATACGTTGTTTGAAAAAATATAGTTATTAAAACGTGTACGACGTTTTTTAATTTAATTAATAATTTGGTAGCCTGCCGTTTTTGGAGAATCCTTTTCGTGTGATACGATAGTACGGTTCTAAAAGAGTGGTATAGTGTAGATAACTCAGTTTGTTTACTTTTGTCGCCTACGGCCTTTTGAAAACCCACCCGAGTATTGAACTTTTTCTGTAAATAAATGGATTGTCTTCAAACAGCTCTAACTCAAAAAGTATACTTTGTATTTTAAATCTATCTGTCTTATTGGGAACGTGAGAAAATTTCCTATGGAATGATTTCCACACATATTTCAGCTAATGAGGTTAAGTAACATCTTGGAAGTAATTTATTAAAAATTTAACATTTTTTCTCGACTTTTCGTTCATTTATCAAAAATCCTAAAAGTTAACATTATCATTTTCATGATTCAGATTGTTTGCTTTGAAGAGCTGCATACACTTTTCTTGTGTCCATCACCGAACAGCCTAGATAAGCCATATAGTGTCGGTAGTGGTTACCGATTCCGGTGGTAAAATCCCACCAAACAGGGAACCCCAAGTGTCATGCGACCCGTGCTGTGGGTAAAATTGTTGAGGGGGTTTAAAATATTCTCAATGGCGAACGGAGCCTGGGAAGAGCTAGGTGAACTCCCTGGTATGCTGCATTACACAGCGGAACGGCACCGAAGTTTTTTCGTCGGTGATCCGCATAATTTTGCCGCATTTTTATTGGCTGGGGGTTTGCTGAGACACTTGGCTGATGGTAGTTCGGTGAAGTTTTGTTGGGTTTCGATTATCAAATTTCGATGTGTACAGACGAACATACGCAGAGGCCGTGTGATATCCGACCAAGAATTGACCCATTGGGATCCTGCTCCCATGTCGTACGAGACGACTAAAAATAGTGTCCAAGTCAAGGTGTAGTTCCGTGCCGAGGACTTGATGACTGGAGGTTCTAAAATATGTCAGTAGTGCACGGAATATTTTGGGTTTTGCCCTTACCGTGTTATGCGAATCACTGGCACAGAGGACCATTATTTTTTCGCAAATCATGGGAATCAAATGATCCTGTCCCATTTAAACCGGATATGGCATATAGCGTTAACATCCCAACTTGCTTGGTGTTCTCTAGTTGATGTGCAATTTATGTTGAAAATGAAATGTACAATTCTCTAATCAACAATGGTAAGAATAGCATAAATCAATCTTCAGCATAAACGTACAGCAACTATGAATTTATCTCGACTCATGCAGGAAGGTAAAGCTTCCATAACATTGGTTCAAGAATCATATTTCCATAAAGAAACTTCTATTTTGGAAAACACGGCCTTCATTGCTTTCAGCAAGACAGGCATGACTAATCTATGTGATATGCCTCGGGCTTGCATTCTTGCAAACAAGGTTATTGCCGCGTGTCTCATGTTGGAGCTCACAACCTCGCGATATCTGTGTTGTCAGAGTTACACTGACTGTGAAATTTGGACAATGCTTCCAGCATTAAAACAAAAATGCAACCCTACGCAAGGCACCATACTAAACGTCATACTTTAGGCACACTTATTTTAAACATCCAGTGTTGATTTCGACCCGCTAGGAGATAGCATGTGAACAAAATGGCAGCGAACGCTCAATCTGGTACTTAGCTATTGCGCCAAAAATTTTTTTTGACGCAATGGAGGATTATAGCATACCTTTTGTACAAAAGGCTGATAACCCTCCAAATGTACCACAACTACGTCCAATTGAGGATTTCTAGGATAATTTGAAGCGGAGAGTATATGCTAATAATTTCCGCCCTAAATCCAACAAACATGATAATAAAAATTAAGAAAGAAATTAAGAAAATGTCAACATCAATTTTTTCGACTACTTTTTCTACACTAAGTTAATAAGCTGACAAATGTTTTCATGTAGAGAGAACATTTAATTTTTCTACATCAAAGATGTCTTTTGAATGTTGTCCATATTTCATTCCGCATACGTTATATATTGTTCAGTATATCTACTGCATAACAAGTAGCACAACTCACCATATTCTAAATGTGGGAAACCGACCAACTTTTGCGAGGTTTGGGAGGGAGAAGGTGTTAGACATAACGCTTTGCTCTGATAGAATTTTGTATATATTTTATATATATATATATATATATATATATATATATATATATATATATATATATATATATATATATATATATATATATATATATATATATATATATATATATATATATATATATATATATATATATATATATATTTATATATATATATATATATATATATATATATATATATAATATATATATATATATATATATATATATATATATATATATATATATATATATATATATATATATATATATATATATATATATATATATATATATATATATATATATATATATATATATATATATATATATATATATATATATATATATATATAGGGTGTTTGGTTCATGGTTAAGGACCTCTCGAGGGATGATTGACTGTCATATTTGGAGAAAAAAATCGGAGGAGAATCAAATCTCAACCGTTACTAAGTTATTGAATTTTTTGTGTTAAACACTTAGTTGTCTTAAAAGAGCTCTAACTCGAAAAATATACTTTGCATTTCTAATCTTTTGGATCCATTGGATAGGTGACAAATTTTTTTGTCCTCAAATGCTTCAACTAATGAGGTTAAGTATCCTTTTCACAGTAATTTATCTAAAATTTAACAATCTTGATCGATTTTTCTTTCATTTCGCGAAAATCTTAATAGTTAACATCACCATTTTAATAATTCAAATTTTTAGTCTTGAAGAGTTGCATAATTTGTTCCTTGACATGATACACTTAGCTTGTCTTGTTTTCATGTTTTTGGGTTATTGAACTTGGATATTTTTATCTCATATTCACTTATACTAGCTCTTATTGAAAAAGTATGCCACTTATTGAACCTTTTCTTATTTTTATTCAAAAGCTAGGAAAATTTTGCATAGAAAAATGTACCTTTCAGTTAAGTGAATCTAGTATTCTTTTAGAAGTTAATTAGTTTAAAGTTAGTGTTATTATTAGCATTTTCGTTATTTTCTTAAAATAGTAAATAAGAAACAGCACCATTATTATCATGGAAATAATGCATTTCATCAAGTTCTACAATTCTTTCTTCGGCTCCATTCAATTATCTCTTTCAGTTCGAAGCAAAAAGTATTTTTATCACCTCGTTTCATATGCAAAAACAACGATTTCGAATTCACTACATTTGTGATGAGGTCATGCTGTGTTAACTATTAAATTGCAGCGAAATGAAAAGCGATAGGGATAAAGTGTCAAATAACAAGTTGTAGAGAATATTAAGGGGCAGCAAATGAACAATAGTGATAAGAGATTTAGTTGATTAATAATTAGAATAATTACAAAACTCTCCAAAAAACGCTAGTTTTGAGTTATTTTACTAGTAAAAAGTCATTTAGTACACTTAACTAAAAAATATCTGTACATACATCGAAAGGAAATTTTCTCGACTTTCCAATGGAGTCCTAGTAATAACGATATAAAGCATTTTTTTATTAAAGTCTTTTAAGCACTTGCAGGTCGATTACAGGAAAAAAATAGAAGTGAAATTACAAGGAAACGAGAAGAGATAGAAATATCATGTTGAAGAACAAATTATAAATCGCTTTCAAATCCATCTTTTGGATAATAGATATTGTTATAATCATAATTCATTATTTTGAGAAAATTAACAAAAACCTCATCAAAACACCAACTTTGAACTACTTTACAACTAAAAGGTAATAAAAAATAATTTACTGGAAGATATGATAGAACCATTCAATAGAAAATTTTCTCACCTTTCCAGTGGAACTAAAAGATTTAAGATACGAGGTATACTTGTCGAGTTAGAGATATTTTAAGATAAATAAGTTTTTTACACAAAAAGTTCAATAACTCTGTAACGGTAGAGATTATATATATATATATATATATATATATATATATATATATATATATATATATATATATATATATATATTATATATATATATATATATATATATATATATATATATATATATATATATATATATATATATATATATATATATATAGGGTGTTTTGTTCATGAGTAAGAATCTCTCGAGGGGTGATTTACTGTCATATTTGGAGCAAAAAAATCGTTCTACACATACCATCGAACCTCAACCGTTACAGAGTTATTGAACTTTTTGTGTAAAAAACTTGTTTATCTTAAACACCTATAACTCTATAACTCAAAAAGTATACCTCGTATTTTAAATCTTTTAGTGCCATTAGAAAGGTGAGAAAATGTTCTATTGAATAATGTTCTCATATATTTCCGATAATTAGTTTTATTTACCTTTTAGTTGTAAAGTAGTTAAAAGTTAGTGTTTTTGATGAGGTTTTTGTTAATTTTCTCAAAATAATGATTATAGCAATATCTATTATCCAAAAGTTGGGTTTGAGGACGATTCATAATTTGGACATGTATGTACAGATATCTTTTAGTTAAGTGTACTACATGACTTTTTACTAGTAAAATAACTCAAAATTTGCGTTTTTTGGTGATTTTTGTAATTATTCTAATTATTATTTAACTAAATTTATCGTCACTATTGTTCATTTTGTGCCCCTGAATATTATCTACAACTTGTTATTTGACACTTTATCCCTATCGCTTTTCATTTCGCTGCAATTTAATAGTCAACACAGCATGGCCTTATCACAAATGCAGTGGGTTCGAAATCGTTGTTTTTGCATATGAAACGAGAAGATAAAAATGATTTTGCTTCGAAACTAAAAGGGATAATTGAATGGAGTCAAAGGAAGAATTGTAGAACTTGCTGAGATGCATTAATTCCATGTTAAAAATAGCGAAGTTTATTATTTACTATTTAAAGCAATAACGAAAATGCTAATAATAACACTAACTTTAAACTAATTAACTACTAAAAGAATCCTAAATTCACTTAACTGAAAGGTATTAATACATTTTTCTCTGCAAAATTTTCCTGGCTTTCGAATAAAATAAGAAAAGGTGCAATAAGTGCCATACTTTTTCAATAACAGCTAGTATTAGTGAATATGAGATAAAATATCCAAGTTCAATAACCCAAACACTTGAAAACAAGACAAGATAAGATATCATGTCCAAGAACAAATTATACAACTTTTCAAGACTAACAATTTGAATTATTAAAATAGTGATAGTGATAGTGATAATAGTGAACTATTAAGATTTTCGCGAAGTTAACCAAAAGTCGATCAAAATTGTTGAATTTTAAATAAATTACTGTGAAAAGATTACTTATCCTCATTAGCTGAAACATTTGAGGACATTTTTCAGTGGAAATTTTTCTCACCTATCCAATGGATCTGAAATAAAAGTATATTTTTTGAGTTAGAGCTATTTTAAGACAACTAAGTTTTTAACACCAAAAGTTCAATAACTTAGTAACGGTTGAGATGTCATGGTATGTGTAGAACGATTTTTTTCTCCAAATATGACAATCAATCATTCCTCGAGAGGTTCTTAACCTTGATATATATATATATATATATATATATATATATATATATATATATATATATATATATATATATATATATATATATATATATATATATATATATATATATATATATAATATATATATATATATATATATATATATATATATATATATATATATATATATATATATATATATATATATATATATATATATATATATATATATATATATATATATATATATATATATATATATATATATATATATATATATATATATATATAGGGTGAGATAACTAGTGCTCAACATTTTCGATACGCACAAATCATTTGGTCGAGATTTTAATCTTTCATGCGGAACGAATACCTAAATAACTCAAATCTTTCCGACACGCACCGAAATGAGCAAGAAAGTGTGCCGGTGTAAATACATCGAGATTCAAGGTGTTACACGAAGCTCAAAACAATCGGATTTCCAAATTTGAGGACCGTCGATTTGTTTTTTGTCGGAGTTTAAAAGCTCTAGTGTAGCAAAAGCAACGCGGTACTAGATTCATCGCAACGGCATGCTCTCAACTAGCACTGACACTGAGTGCCGTAACTCTCCAATTGTGGTGTACAAAACAATACATAGCGCACTGCATAATTTAAACATATCTGCTGCTATCGTCTCCGCTCCGACACAGGGATGCCGATATGCCAGATTTATCTGGCAGAGACAGAGTTTTTTGCAAATTCCAGACAAAAAGACAAACCGCATTCTGCCAAATTTTTCAATTATAGAAGTGTTTGCACACACATTTTGGAAATTCGGAGCATATTTGCCCAAATTTATCACAAATCGATTCATAAATTTCGATGACTTTGAGGTCGCTGTTAAGTGACAGATTCTGCCAGACATTTTTAGTTGATCTGCCAGATATTCTTTGAAAAATAATGGCCCGAGGGATGATCCTTAAATAGTCGAGGATGGCGTCATTCATAGAAGTGTAGTGTACTGGGTGCTCAAATCTGTCGTACGAGACGCCAAAGCCACGATGCTACTTGTTTGGCAAAAGAGCAACTGCTGATGCAAATAGGCACGCGGCACATTTATTTATTACTATTCGCATTCAATTGAGTCACGTAGGAGCTCCCTATTGACGGCTCTGCCTGAGAAATCTGCCTCACAAATGGCAATTTTTTCCTGAACTTTTCAATTCTATCGATTTTCAAAAGATTTGCTTTTAGTGCAGAGATATTATATTATCACCAATATTTGAGTTAGGCGTTTCTAGATCGGTTGGTGTATAAATGATTAAAATCCATCTAGTTATAGTGGAGTTATAAGCGCGCAAACCTTACATAGTTTCGGACATATTTTAGATTTTAGAATGACACCTAGCCCCAGATAGTGGATTTTCAATGTCAAAAACTTTCAGAAGAAAAGAACTTAAGCTGATAGGCCTAAAACTTCATAGGCTTCTTCATAGTTTGAGCGCCCATCTTTGGTAATAAATCTAACAGTTTTTTCTCACCATGCTTTCAGGATATACCCGGTAGCAAGACTGGAAAGCATTTTTTTTTTCAAGATATGTTTGAGAATATTAAATCCCTTTTGCAGTAGCACAGGAAGTATTCCATCTTTTCCGGGTGATTTGTATGGAGCAAAGCTGTCAACTGATCACTTGACCGATTCAGTGTTAACCAATTAGCGTGCTAACGCCCAAGAGTCCGAATCACCAGAATGAGATCTGTGAACATTCTTCAGCTACAGATCGATACAACCTGGAAAGTGTGTGTCGAAGAGGCAATTAATTTTTTGTGAATCACATAAACACCAACTCTGGTTTTTAAGGAGTTCATCTGAAAATCTTTCGATTTCGCCAGAATTTTATTAAATCTGCTAGCCTCGTTCAGGCTAGAGACATTAGTGCATGGGTTTTGCCAGCCAGCCCACTCTGCAGATCTAAGACATTTCTTATATGCACTACGAGCTGACCTGAAAGCCCTAGAATCATCACGCTGACGCCGGTTACAAGCTCTTCTCATATCCTTCTTCATTCTTTCATGCTCAGTCCTCCACCATGGGGCCTAGTTGTTTTAACAGTACGAAGAGGACAAGTTTCTTCGTAGGATGGTAGTATGAATGAGTCATCTAATATATATATATATATATATATATATATATATATATATATATATATATATATATATATATATATATATATATATATATATATATATATATATATATATATATATATATATATATATATATATATATATATATATATATATATATATATATATATATATAGGGTGTTTGGTTCATGGTTAAGAATCTCTCGGGGGGTGATAGACGGCCATATTTGGAGAAAAAAATTGTTCTACACATACCATCAAATCTCAACCGTTACAGAGTTATTGAACTTTTTGTGTAAAAACTTATTTGTCTTAAAATACCTCTAACTTTAAAAGTATACTTTGTATTTCAAATATTTTAGTTCCATTCGAAAGGTGAGAAAATTTCGCATTGAGTGATGCCCTTACATGTTTCAGCTAATGAGTTTAAGTAGCCTTTTCAAAGTAATTTATTGAAAATCAAACAATTTTGAACGATTTTTCGTTCATTTCTTGAAAATCCTTATAGTTAACCTCCTCATTTTAATAATTCAGATTGTTAGTCTTGATGAGCTGCTTAATTCGTTCTTTGACATGATACACTTACCTTTTCTTATTTTCATGATTTTGGGTTATTCAACTTTGATATTTTTATCTCATTTTCACTAGTACCAGCTCTAATTGAAAAATTATGGCACTTAAATGTAGTAATACCTTTCAGTTAAGTGAATTTAGTATTCTTTTAAAAGTAAATTAGTTTAAAGTTAGTTCTATTATTAGCATTTTCGTTAATTTTCTTAAAATAGTAAATAATAAACATCACCATTATTATCATGGAAATAATGCATCTCAGCAAGTTCTACAGTTCTTTCTTTGACTCCATTCAATTATCTCTTTTGGTTTCGACGCAAAATCGTTTTTATCACATCGTTTCATATGGAAAAATAACGATTTCGAACCCACTACATTTGTGGCGAGCTCATGCTGTGTTAACTATTAAATAGCAGCAAAATGAAAGGAGATATAGACAAAGTGTCAAATAAAAAGTTATAGAGAACATTAAGGGGCATCAAATGAACAATAGTAACGATAAATTTTGTTGATTAATAATTAGAATAATTAAAAAACTCTCCAATAAACACAAATTTTGAGTTATTTCGTTAGTAAAAAATCATTTAGTACACTTAACTAAAAGATATTTGTACATACACTGATAGGACATTTTCTCAGCTTTCCAATTAAATCTTGTAAATAACGATATAAAGCATATTTTTTAGATTAGAGTCTTTTAAGCACTTGCAAGTCGGTTACAGGAAAAGTATAGTAATGAAATTACAAAGAAATGAGAAGAGATAGAAATATGACGTCCAACAACAAATTATGAACCGTCCTAAAACCCAACTTTTGGATAATGGATATTGCTATAATCATACTTCATTATTTCGAGAAAATTAGCAAAAACCTCCTCAAAAACACTAGCTTTTAACTACTTTACAGCTAAAAGGTAATTAAAACTAATTACTTAAAAGATATGAGAACACCATTGAATAGGAAATTTTCTCACCTTTCGAATGGAACTAAAATATTTGAAATACAAAGTATACTTTTAAAGTTAGAGATATTTTAAGACAAATAAGTTTTTTA